>NC_089744.1:54474098-54501598 GCF_040412425.1 Macrobrachium rosenbergii
ATTTACGTCAACAGCTGCAAGCAAAATTATGCAAATTCATAATAAAATATTTCAAAAAGTCAGCAAGCGAGAAAAGCGATGTATGAGCAATTACCCAGAACCATAAAACAAATTGCTATCAACTTTTAATGTTTAGATTTTTAAGCCTCTTAGCTTTACAAATAGAAGTGTATGAAAATCATTTCAATATACAGTATATAAAAACAAATAAAAACGACAGTACCCAATTTAACAGTGATAAAAGCAAAATGATAAGAATACTATCCCTATCGGACTGAATAGCTTTCGTAAGTGGTAATTGCTGAAATATTCAACTGGATCTGCTTTCTATCGTTCAGCTATTTCATTCCGAATGACCTGGAGGTTGCGTTCCTTTCCAGCTGGAGTGACCCCTTCTGGCCTCTGGAAAGCGGGACTTAATTGTCGAGCATTTTAAATGAATCCCACCAACGCAGACTACTAAAATAAACACGGCCCTTTGGACTTACTGTTGTTCGTTTGTTTTTGTCGACAAAGCAATACTCATGCATTAATGTATTAGCTTTGACGGAATTTCAAGAGGTTATTTGATTCTCAATAGTAGGAGAACGTGAAAGAGTTTTTTTAAAAACAAACACACACACACATATATATATATTGTAATAACCAAAATGCTCTCTCGTCGAATTCTTCACACTTTTTGGATACGCTTGTTACTACAAAGCCTCAAATGTAAGGCTTTGTAGCGAGAAGCGTATCCAAAAAATGTGGAGAATAAGAGAAGTTATGAGGGCACTGCTTATTATATATTTTTATAAATATTACTGCTGTTCGCCCTCGTAGCTTTTGATTGTAAATAATATCAGCCTGACCAAGACCGGTAAAAGATGTTGTCTACATTAGGAGCGTCTTCAGTTCAAACTTTAACGTCTGTTGGAAAGGATAGGTAGCATTTAGGCATTTCCCCCTATAGGAAAATTTCCATATCAGCCTTAAAAATAGGTGGTCCTAAGGTCCTTTTTCCTTTCTACCTGTCTCTTGGCGAATGTTTTTAACAGAACGTAGACGCCTAGGGCATGACTGTTTTGACCTAGGCCGGTCAGGGAACAGGCAGAGAGAACCAAGCTTTCGGGGAGACAACACGTCCGGTTGGACCTCTTCCCCCTTTTGTCTATTATTCTATTAGTGAAGTGAAGAAGCAATTGCAAGAACTTCCGTCGTCCGTTGACTCGCAACAACATTCCTCCTAAGGTAAAGTCTCTTTTGTTCAAAACTTCGCCCATTCTTTTATCCTCTTCCTGTATTTCCCAATCTTTCTTTATTTCATTCTCCAGCCACCACTTACGGGATATGCTATTACGAAGTCTAGGTTAAGTCAAATTATTATATTGTTAGCGTTAGTCGAATTGTCCCAGTAAGTCTCAGGATTTAGGCAAGCAAGTCATTTTTAATACTCTGGTATTCGTTATGCCTAGCGTTCACTGTTTGGAGGAACTGTTGCGTTGTATTTAAAACCATCTTAACGAGTAGAGATTCTTTGTATGCGTCCGCAGTTGGTGACCTCTATCATAAAGTCTTTATTCCTTGAATATTCTTTGTTAAGGTTAATTACCCTTAACTGGCGACCTTTGGCTAATTAACGACTGTCTTTGAGGTTAACTCTTGGCTTCAAGTGACAGGTTACGTGTATTCTTGGTTTGCAGGGCCGTGAAAATTACGTAAATTGAACAATAAATGATCAGCCAAGACCCACACGTAACAATATATATATATATATATATATATATATATATATATATATATATATATATATATATATATATATATATGTATGTATATATATACAGACACAAACACACACACACATATGTATATATATATATATATATATATATATATATATATATATATATATATATATATATATATATATATATATATATATATATATATGGGATACACTTGATTTCTATGCAAGCATGCCCATGCAAATTCCACTGCTCACTTTACAAATATAAAAAAATTAATTACAGGTGTTGTAGTTTATGTGTTTTTACATGCGTTAAGTAAGCTGATGAAAACGTAATTCTAAAGGGCGAGTAAGATGCCAAATCATGCAACTTTTTCCGACATCATTTCCGTTTTCTGCGGAACAATTCAGACTCAAGCGACTCTCCGTAGTTTAGTTAAATCGGATAAAATCCTCAGTCGCTCAACTGAAAAAGTGGCAGTGATAGTGGAGAGTTATGACAATTGGAGGAGGGGGAAAGGGTGGGGAGGGGAAACTACAGAAAATGAAACATAGTAAGGGAAAAACAAGAGAATACAATCCAATTTTTATGTAATGACCTTCCTTAGCTTTGTATTTGTTCATACGCTGCAAGGCCATTTTATGGCGTGGTCTTAACTGAATACCACTTTTAAAGACTGATTCTCATTCATTTACTCTACATGTTCACTTATGAAAATGAAATACTGCAAGGGAAAATAAGAGAGTACAATCCATTTTTTTTATTTAAGCTCCACGACTTTCCTTAGCATTTTATTTCGATCATATGCTACAGGGCCAACTTGAGGCGTATTAACTAAATACTACAGCCGTAGATGGCTTCTCATATACTTTTGCAAGTTCACAAATAAACTTTACCTCTTTGTTTTGTCCTCAGTTCAAAATCTGCGTTTCATGCACATTAGAGACATACCTGAAAAAAAAAAAATATATGACGTTAAAATAAATCCTAATGGAGGGTAAAGTTTAAACATAATATACAAGAAAAATACACGAAACGAAAAACATAAAGATAATGGAAGAAGGAAGAAATAAAGGAAAATAAATTACTCTATTTTCTTACAGTAAGAGGGGATACATAGCGGTTTTACGATACGCGAATTGCAGGCTGCTGGCCCAAATGCGTCATTACCCTAGTCACCAGTGAACCAGATGGTGAAAGCCACAACGGTGGCGGTAAGCACCGACATCCGCTCTTCAAACCACCATTAACAATGACACACTTCAGGAATGATACTAAGTCACAAGCTTTCTGGCTAAACATTCCCTTTGTTGTGAGTTGAATAACAAAAATAAAGAACAAGTGTGTGGATATTATATAATGTGTGTGCATATATGACAAAATGAAATTGTACACTGGTACAAAATAATACAAAAGACGTACAGGCCTGTCGACCTATTTAGTCACTCAAGAAAGTAGTCCTTGAGGTTTTACCCCACGGGAATTAGATACAGTTAGTAGCTCTTCCCAGAAATCGAACTATTAGTAGCACCCAGCAGTGTGTTGACCAGTTACAGTTTCTTATGGTTTAATATTTACACACACACACACACACACACACACACACACACACATATATATATATACATATATATATATATATATATAATGTGTGTGTGTGTGTGTGTGTGTGTAAATACATATATATGACATACGTGTGTTTATCCAAACGCCTTCTTAATACTTTCAAAAACAAGCGCAACAACGTGATTATAATATTATCAGTGAATAAGGTCACTGAATACATAAACGATAAATATATAATATAAAACTACAGAATGTTATCGATGAAATTTAGATATAGGAGATTTATTACTGGTGCGAGGAAACAATGAAAGGACGCAGGGTGTCTCGGGCAAGGAAGCCTAGAGGAGACTGAACACGAAAATGGGGTGCAACTAATTAGTTTTTACACTACAAAAAATCTCTTTTCCTGCGCATGGACATCAATAAAGACACTTGGACATATCCAGGTGTCAGTCACAAAAATAAAATACATCACATAATTGATCAAGAGAAGGAAAGAACGCTGAGGAATGTCATGGGCTCTAGTGGGGAAGATATCTGCAGTGATTACCAGCTTATCATTGCCGCACCTGAGCTGAAATTAAAAGCATCCAACCGAAAAGTTTAGATCAGATAGGTTTAGTGTACTAACGCTCATCGAGAGACATTCATAATGAATACTGCAAAGTTCTGCAGTTCTACATACCATACATAATGAGGCCCAGACAATCAATATGGAGTGGATCAACATCAGAAAAGCATATTAATCTCCAGGAAAAGAAGCACTGAGACATGGGATAACAAGATGGAAAACTTGGATATCGAATGAGACCTGGGATACGAAAAATGATACGTAAAAGCAAATGGTATTTGTTGGTAAAAGAAAGCTCGGCAGAACGTGCTAAGTTCTCCAATCTAGACAGTGAAGTTAAACAACGAGCAAGAAAGACAAGAGTATATCTAGAAAAACCGGCAAATAGTGCCACCAGAGTTCAGGTAACCCACAGAATCATTAATGAACTGTCCATCAGAATCATTAATGAACTGTCCATGGGTGAAAAGAAAATGAAGAAAATGGCTGTCAAAAGGAGGGACAGACAAAAAACAACACCAGGAGAAAAAAAACTTGAGTGGGTGGAACATTTTCGTGAATATGAGGAATGAAGGGGATAATCTGACTGACACTCAAAGCTGCATAATGAATTCAAGGAAGGAAAGAATACAGAATTTAGGCTAAAGGTCAAGTAATGGAACCTATAAGGTCATTCAGCGTTGAAAGGGAAATTGAGAGTAAGAGGTTTAAAAGGTGTAACAGGAGGAAAATCTCGCAGTTGCACTATGAAGCAATTATTAGAAGAGGGTTGAGAAAAGTAATGGAAGAAAGAATATATCATGAAAGGAGGTACGGAAAAGGAATGAAAGGGATTGCAACTAGGGCCCGAAAAGACGCTGCAAAGAATCTTAAGTAATGCCTAGAGTTCACCGCGTGAGGTGCACTTGCAGTACTAACCCTTTACAAGGGCAGAATGTTAGAAATGAAGATAAGTAGGAGACAGAATGCATCGAGCTATGATGGAATACCTCCAGATTGGATTTTAGTTGAAAATGAAGTTGTATCTCGTACACTAACTAGACTGTTTTGCAAAATATGAAATGAGTAACCTGATGGTAGAAAGCATTGTAGTGACCTTATTGACTAAATGAATGTCATCTTGTTGTCATTTAATTATTATTTAATTAGTTAAACTAAATGTTAAATTATTGAAGCATTGCACTGATGGTTCTTGTGTTTACGTTTTCTCTAACGACCGTTTTGTCTTTCATGTTTTTGTGATGAACATATTCATTGCACTTATTCCCATCTTGGCAGGAGAAAGCTATTTATCCATTTATTAGAATACTTATAGAGATGAACAATTGGTTTAAGAAATGCTGACAAGACAGTTATCCAAATCAAACATTTAACTTGACAAATCAATTGTGCAGCAGTTTAACCAGAAATAAGAAAGAAAAGTCTTGTAGAGAGTTATTCATTCTTTTTGAACTTCTCCTGCTGTTTCCTATTGCATTTAACATCCATTTATTAATTGAATGTTTTCTTTTATTCGTCATTGTTTTCATTGATTGTTATTTATATCTTCATGTATTAAAATTAGTTATTTTTCTTAGCGTTTTATTTTCACCCCCCAAATTGGTTTTAATTGGTTGATTGTCTTGTGATGCGATTTCACTTACTCAGAATTTCGTATTCTGGTTAGTGAATACTAGTATTGATAATTATACAAGTGTAGTAAAAACCCACTGAACAATTGGTTTGCTATCCAAATCAAACGACATGTACAGGAAATGAAAATTAATTTTGTTTACTCTCGATTTGAATGGTCTTTCGTCACTTGACGTTATTTACTAAATCCAATAATGCCGGGGGATTCTGAAGCAACCACTACTGAAAAACATTGCATTAATTTCTTCTCTTTCCTTATATTTTTAACGTTACCGTTGCTATTTCTATTGTTTGTAATGCTTGATGTTGCTGTAACCATGAACCAATTCCGGGAAATTCTCTAGAATACAAGCGACCTTACATTTATCACCGATATTTTCCAAAACTATGTCGCTCAAAGACGACCAGTTAAGCTTTAATCTGCAATTTACAATTTTGAACAATTTCCGAAATACGGTTAAGAAAATGTTACGAAACAAAAATTTGTTTCATTTAATGTTCCCTTTAGAAAAGCCAATATTTTACTAGTTGATTTTTTTCACATGTCTGGAATAGATGCATATTGTAATGAATAATACAACGTACATCTGTATTAATGGTGGTTACTCAGTATTTAATATAGGCCAAACTACAAGGACTAGAGAAACAGCATCACCAGTAAGAGTAACAATAATAAAACTACCAATAATAATAAAAACAATAATAAACGGTACTACTACTGCTGCAATTGTTAATTATATTAAGATATCAAATAAAATGGACAGCTGTGCATTAATTTAAATACATAAATAGACCTATCTCCTCTTAAAAAGTATTCGTCACAAAAACCTACGTTTATTCAATAAACTTAGATTCATCAAGTGCCATTCTATCGTAGAATTTGCAACCCCGCTTAAATTATACCATAGTATGACGAATACAAGTGTTTCTCATAATTACCTGTGCTAATGTTCATCTGTAATTTGGTCTTGTGGTTAGTTCTATGACGTAAAAATTCATTATACAGACTGGTGTACGAAAGACAGTTACACTATTTTGACGATTAATAATGAAAGGGTTTGGTAGTTCGTTGTCACAAAAGTTCTTACTCATTTCTCTTGTTTTTGGAGTAATCTCTCCTGAGCCTTGGTTCTCATATATGAAGGATAAAATAGCAGAGAAGTATTGCATCTTTAGCCTTATAGAGAATGAAAGGTAGTTTACTTCCATTCATGTGATTGTCCTCTTTGTTTAAGGCGACAAGTTAATATTTCTGAAGGTCAAATGATGGGAATGGAATGAAATGGAATATAAAATTTAGACAAAGGCCAAGCGCTGGGTCCTGTAAGGTATTCAGCACTAAAAGGGAACTTAAGAGTAAAAAAATTTTAAAAGTGTAACAGGATGAAAAACTCACAATTGCACTATAAAAAAAATTGTTAGAAGGGATGGAAAGTAAGATGGAATAAAGTGAATACGAACGAGGTACAGTAAAAGGAATAGAAGGAGTCTCAGCTAGGGGCCGAAGGGACGCTGCAGAAAACCTTAAGCGATGCCTACAGTGCGCCGCGTGAGGTGCACTATGGCACTAACCCCTGCGTGGGGTCAGATGATGGGAACCTATCCTAGCACTGAGCCCAGAGTTTCCCATATGAGAGGGGTTTGGTAGTTTAGAATGAATTGATTAACATAAATGTTAGTTGAAATTCTGTCGTTGAAGTGCGTATGCATATATGCATAGTACCCTATGTTGTCGTTTGGATTTAGGTGAGCTTATGTCAACGTTGGCTTTTGTTTCTGGAGTAGCCCTTAAACAGTTCCCTAAATCTTCGTTATAATTTGCATTGCTTTACGTAATCTCACTAATGCTTTTATCAGCCAGGCCTATTGTCGTATGATGAACCTAGCCACGGGGCGGGAGGGGTTTTACGCCAGCCCCAATCTGTGCTGGTTCCATGCCAAGATAAATAGGAAAGGTAGGAGTCAGGAAGGGCATCCGTCCGTAAAACATCTGCCAGTTGTTTCAAGATGGAAACAACTGGAGGAGGCTCATTAAAAACAGAGAACCCGACTAGGGATTAAGCTGAGGAGATTATCATATCATGAGAATACGAATGAGAATGTTTCATCTATGATGGTCCATCATCTTGGCTGACCCCAAAAAATTCAGGAAAACCCGTTAACGACCTTCGATGCGACTCAGGCCTCTCCAAGATTTGCCTAGCCTTTGCTATAGTGCCTTCATCCAGATTCTTATGACTCCAGATAACTGAAAAAATAAATGAACAGGTCTCTGTACACCACTGAAGTCCTTCCATAAGAAATCCATAAAAAATCTTCAGCAATAGGATGAAAGAACGAGGCAAACATACAGACTTACAAACAAATGAGCTGTGGAGAAAGCGCAAACTTCGAGCAGATATAAAGAAAGTTGCATCACAAGAAAAGTAACGCCGAGGGAGCCATAAACAACGTTGCAATAAAAGTGTTTTGTAAAGACAATGAGAGTGTTCAAGGAAGAAAACACCGCATAAAGAGGCTGTTGAACTATCTTGTATACGCCGTAAGGCAGCAAGGAATGAGCTCAATGACGGATGAGAAAAGAGGAACTATAAAATCGCTGCCACGGGCAAGAACATGGATTAATTGCAACTTCAATGCCGGCAACAGGAGACAACGGAAGAGAAAAAATAAGGAGAAAGTTTACGAAACATTTAATCTGCCATTTAAAAAGCAAGGATGTGTCATCAGAAGAATTTTTAGGGGCTGGTAGTCTGTGTACATTTGAGCAAATACGGAGGGTCTCAGGGGCCTCCGGAAAATGTGATTACAGCAGAAGTACAAAGGAAACGATGAGTTCACATCACGCTACTGGGAATTATGTAGCTTAGTGAAAATTACTGTCTGTCATATAAAAAAAAAGTCTCAAAATACTGCAAACAAAAATCTGGAAATAGCATTAACCCTATCAATAAATAAAAGGACGGCAAGAATTCAATTAGAAATTATATTATACACTAAAGAAAATAAACTGTTTACTAACTACTTTGAGGGTCAGTAGTGACATTCTGCTTTTTTTAGACAGTTTACTTCCATCCCATAATACGATTGCTGGGGGCCAATCTGCTATGCATTAATTTGTCTCTAGCGTTACAATATTTTTCTAAGAAATACAAGATGTAAATTCATTATACATTAGCTTACACGACCGCTTACAAGACCACAATCAAGTCTGAATAACCTTTACAGAAAGATATAAAGCAATTTCTCAATTATCATCAACCTACAGGACACTCATCGTTACTTTTCAATTGCTAACAAACTAGGACGATATTCCCATGAATTATAAAATATACAAAAATAGCTTACTTGAACTAAAATAGCTTTAGTTCAAGTTTATACATATATATACATTTACATAATATATAATGTGTGTGTGAATTAATGAAAAAAACATTCTAATTAACGTGTCCCAAAAAGGTACTAATCAAATTATTATGTTCATTTTTCGCTGCATGGCTCTCTTTCAACAGGATGAAAGTATAATCGAACATGTCCAAGACTCCTGCTATTAAGATATATACAGTAAACTTCGGTGGTGGCCATCTACATGAATCGCACCTATTGTACGGGGAATTAGAAATCAAATATAAAGCCATAAACCCTTCCAGAAAGTTATAAACAAATCATAATACTCTTCTCATTTTTTTCTTGGTTTTCACCAAATGCAGCAAATAACGTAGTGATACCGTTATTCTCAAAAGCATTTGCAAAAATAGTTTGAATATTAAATTTGAACTTCCACTAACTATACTGTACATTTAAACAGTGCATAAAAAGTTAATAATGACTATAGGAAGTATTTTTGCTAGTATGCATGCCAGATACAAAAAAAATAAAGATACTTCATCAAGGGAAAACGCAACGCCTTTTTACTAACATGTCATACTGTTACTTAAATGATTATCGCCCTAACCATAAATATAGCGAAACACCCGAACTACCATGGGATCACTCAACGGGAACTATGCATCTCCCTCTTCCTAGCAGAGACAGGCATAATTATAGAAGAGTTCCCGCTAACTAAGAACATACATTACCCAATAAGACACCAAGAATCACTTCTCACAAACCGAAAGAAAACATTCATTCCTGTGCGCGCAAATTTTCGTATTTTTTCCCTAAAATGGGATTTAATGTTAACAGTAACATCAGATACAGCGTTCAAGAAAATTGTGCATTAAAATATAAATACATTTCTCAACAGATACTGTCTCCCTAAAAAAGTTCAATTCCTACTAAATGTACTCATCTGCTCCTACACTATTACCTTTGTTAAAATACAGGAAAAATTCCTTAAAACGACAAAATATAGTAACTGCCACATTTCAACTACTGACAATGTCTTCAATGTACCTGCTGCACACACATTTAAATCTCTTGTCTTTTGTAATAAATAAAAAAGATCACGACAATCTTAATGGAAGCAAAAACCTTAAAAAATGTCTAGTGCATATTGTTTAAGTTCACTGTAACGATGCATGAATAAATCAGTTTAACTAATGCGCTGCCTTCAATTGAACACTTTCCTATGTTTTGAATTTGACTGACAATGTAAATCCGTATGCAATACTGCTCTTATATTTGGGGTTCTGACTCTTTTTGTTTGCCTCCTCAACAGCTTCGAACGCACAAGCTTCCTTCTCGTTAGTGACCTTGATCCACTGCCACTCAAACACAAAGTGCTATTTCGACCACTGTTCCGTTATTAGGATCCGGAGAGAGACTCCACCCCCTCTTCCGGTCAGGGGCCCCTCTTCCTACACCATGCACTCTTCCGACTGTAAGTTGCCATGACTGTTTTTTCCTTTACCATCATTCTTGGGAATTTTCTTCAAGCGTTCGTTTCTTCAGACTTCTTTAAAACGCAAGATCATCAATTCTTTTGTGATCAAACAAATAACTTCATTCTTCCCCTTTCATTTTCATATTTTATCCTGCACAGACTGGAGAATGGTATACTGCTGTCTGCCCTAAAATTAATACGATCCTGACCTTTCAGTTGACTCTATTACTACAGACTCATTTCGATGGGAAAACTTTACCCGATTAGCTTTACAAAACTTTTTGTTTTTTTACAAACGGGCCAACACAGATTTCATTACCTCCATTGTTTTCCTATTTTTTCGGTTTTCACCTTTAATTACTCAAATCCATCATTCCAAAGCTACTCAACTAATCAACGTAATGTTGCTACTCAACTAATCAACGTAATGTTATCTTCCCCTCAGGCTATCTACACTCAAGCCTGCATTACCTAATGCTGCTTGTAGGGTACAGCTTTCCTATTCTACCTCTGAAGTTTGAATTTCCAGAGAACCGTTTTCCAGTTCTGTTCAAACTTCTTAACAAAAATCTTTGCTCCATTTTTCTGACTGAACAAGGAAAGTCAGTAAATCCTAAGGAGAATGAAGATTTGCATTTTAAGTAACATAATGCCTCAACATCATATGATAATCTAAATAACTCTGTGAAAATGACTAGAATGACAAACAAGAAGAAAAGCATATACCAAGAACGAAAATGTTCTCGCTCTCTTCGGCAGCTATAACTGATTCGTCTGAATCAACAAGTCACTAAGGCAACCAGAACATTTCTCTCTCTTCCAGTCTTTTCTACTCAACCACATAGGCGGCAATTTCTGATCTGTTATCTTCAAGATGTCGAAATGATACAAATCTTATCAGCCACTTCACTCGACGGACAGGTTAATGATACCAGATACATGACACCTCTTACAATCTGCAGCGACTGAAGCGAATTGTCCATTCAAGCACTATGAGCTTATCTTGCAGATTATGTGGCGGGCTTTTAAACCCGTGATAATGCTGACACCTAACAAAAAGAAACACGATTACGGTGATACATCCACTTCACAACCGTATCCGTGTTGTCCTCACAGGTACATTTAGGAAATGCTCATGTTATCCGTTTTGTTACCGTGTTCATTTTCACTGTGGCTTACGAAGGCTAATGACTAGGATTCGTCACAGAGCATAAAAGTGTCACGTACAACATACCTCTAGAATTTTATCTACCAAACAGATGTCCTCATAGATCTCAACACCAAATGAAATTTGAAGTTAATTTCTTCAGCTTCGATTCAAATCATTTTGATAATAACGAATTTAACACTAATTTTCGTATTACCTATGTAGAAAAAAAATATATATTTCTTCATGGCATAAATAGATATTAATGAATGTAACCTAGAATTTAATACTCAAAACAACTAGGATAATCATTCATAAGTAAAAATGTCGCATATTCCTGAGGCTTTTTTTTTTTCGTCCTTAGGTTAGAAGTGAATATTAGATTGTCCATCATATATATATATACAATATATATATATATATATATATATATATATGTATGTATATATAGATGCAACAGAAACTTGGATAGTGGAGACATGTGGACTGCAGCAGTCTTGGGTCCTTTCCAGACATTTTAAGTTTAGATTTTATTCTTAATTAAAAACTTTTCACATACTCAATATTTCAACAAGTGTATTTCATTTAACATGGAAGGAGAAGTCCTAGCCTTTCTCTCTTTATAAGTTTCTCTGTGTAGGTGTAAGGAGTAACTATGTTTTCAGTACATGGAGTTCATCCTTCATTCTGAGGATGCGGTATGAATGTAACAGTGTAAATCTCAATTATTGAGAAGCTTAGTAATTCTAAAATTACCAAACCATCAGCAGTTGTCAAAAGAATCACCTCACTGCATTCTGCTGTCAAGAAAATCGCCAACCCTCAGGGAGAGAGAGAGAGAGAGAGAGAGAGAGAGAGAGAGAGAGAGAGAGAGAGAGAGAATCTATCTTCATAAATCATTACGGACAGAATTCTGCCCTTTTAATAATAATGTAATTCTCCTCTAAATTATTCACATACACTGAAAAAAAGGACGCCAAACTGTAGATAAAAGTGAAAACTTCATTCAAAAATGATGATAAAGGTTATCTAAAATGACATCTCAAATGCCTGGTGATCAAATTTTAAGCAAGTGACAGCGAAGACAGATAAAGTGACAGCAATGATAAGAATGAGGAAAAGACGGCAACAACGAAAGGCAGACAAGTCAATCCTAATGATAAGGAGTTCCTCTTGGTCTTAGATAAAAAAAAAAAAAAATTTTGTCCTCTACACTAGACGTACAGAGGGAGTCTTATTAATAGCATTATGTCTTAGCTTGTTCGCAAGGAATTGCGAAATCAGTGCCTTACAGAAATTTTACTCCTTTTTCTACTTAATTTAGAACTTCGCCGGCACTTCCCCCAAAACTCTGCAAGGGTAACGAGTAGAGGAAACGTCAGAAAGAGCTACCATTAATGTTGCACCCCTGGAAGAAATCAGAACTTCAGTATATTATTCTTTAAAACAATCGCAAATAACCTTTGTAAATTAACCAAATGGAAATAATTAAAAATTCCGGATCATTCTTCTTTTTTTAAATAACAGTATGTGAGAGAGAGAGAGAGAGAGAGAGAGAGAGAGAGAGAATTTCCGTCAATTCCAGGTTGGCTACATATGCTCCCACTGAGTTCAGTATTTATAAGTTAGCCCCGGCCCCCAAGACACTGAATAAACTTGAATGGAGTCACCGATATCATTAGTAGTGCTTATTTGGTGGCCAATAAATTCTGTTTTGGACTTCACAATTGCGAAGGATAAATACGGTAATACTGAAAGAAAGACATAGACGGTGAACCTGAAGACAGACTATAATTAAAAGAAAAGGTGAAAAATTATTGTTACAACAAAAAACGTTGGTTTATTGCTCTCTTATCCTTTTATGATTAAAGTGGATGAAACAATACACAGACAATTTGTTTCTTAATTTTGATCACCTCTTGTAGACAAATCTTCCCAGACAATACTACCCACACGTAATACTAGACATACTACTAATTCGAGTAAAAGAGATACTGATAACTCTGGGTCTTGTTATGGTCAAAATGTGCAATAATCTTTGCTGAGCAGGGTCATGAGCCTCTCGTCAGTTTATTTGTTATTTGTCCTATTTGCTTCACTTTATTCCTCTTTTATTTGTCCTATTTGCTTCACTAAATTTCTCTTTTATAGTTCATTCTTCTGAATTTCTTTTACAAACGGGGCTGCACAACCTACTGGGGCCCTTGGGCTTGTAGCAGTCTGCTTTTCTAACTAAAGTGGCAGCTTGAATAACAAAAATCATCATATTAATAGCAATAACTAAATTCTTTATAATGGAAAATGTTTTCCTGTTTCCGATGCAAGTAGGCTAAAAGGATCCATCTGGCAATGTTTACTGTTCCAAACAATCGCGCTGTGACCGTAAGCCTTTTAGCAGAATGAATTAAACTAACGAAACCTGTTTAATTAAAACATTCATGTATATTACCAGTTCTGCGCCCAGGCCAACTCTTTGTTGCAAGTCATTATCAATCTATAGGGACTTCGCATACCCTAGGAAACGTATATAGAACAGAATTTAATAAATAACAAGGGTAAAAATTAACGAAATAAATAAATATAAAACTATGGTATAAAAAATAAATTTGAAAATAAACAATACAGAAAAATATTCAAAAGCACACAGAAAAATGGTAAAACATGCGTAGATGAAACCATGAATCCCAAAGGAACTAATCAAGACAGCAGAGCTCGCAATTCAACAGACATCGAAATTACGAACAGTCTTTAAATAAAGACAAATGCCTACTCAACGCAGACAGACTAAGCACTTAACATATCACAACTCTGATAGCAGTCTATCAGTCTTCTTAAACAAGAATATCAAAACCAATTCCTTGAGCTGAAGGGCATTTCAGTTCTAAGACTCTTTGAATCCAGCGGCTTTTTACGAAATTTCGTTCCATAATTGAGGATGAAAGTGCTTATCATTCAGTTTTAAAGCTTAAACAAAAGCATACGGAAAGTAAAATGCACGTCAATGAAGCTTGCTCTCATGCTTTCAATGTGCTTTGGATAAGGCATTATGGAGAAGGGCTTCAAATTATTCCACAACATACACCCATACATTTTTACCGATCTAACACTAACAGATTTAGTGGTACTTGTTTTCTTTTTTTATTTTTTTTATTCTCAAACAAACTTTACATGCTTCTCTGACAAGCACCATTTTGGATTTTATTTAACTGGTGATCTACCTCAGCAACTACAAGAGCGAAGGGAAAATACATCGAAGAAGCCAAAGAATTCCAAATATTCCATTTAAAGGGATGAAAAGCTAACTAAATAAGCTGCCGTTCCAATTCACAACACACAGGATGTATCTGCACCAAAGTGAAGAATGAAGCGTGCCACACTAAAACTAAGCATTTTAATAGAGAGCTAGACTTAAATGATTAGTTATTCAATGGGTCACTTGACTTTCTCATCGATCACCATAGATCATTTATTGTCTCGTGCCCAAATAGCTGGCGACCGACTGCCCGGGGCCAAATTAGCTGGCATCCAAAGGGCAGTGCCTAATCGCCTGCGCCCAATCGTCCCATTCCACACGGGAAGAAACATTAACACTCGGTGAAATCCTGTCAGTAGCAATACTCAAGAAAGAACTATCCAAGCAAACAGTGACAACTTATAAATAACGCTTAGCTTTCCAGAAGCAACAGATAGTATATTTTCAACTCTTGCGAAAAAGAAAGTTTGCACTTGAAACTAACAAAAAATGTTGATAAATACTCAGCTGCGGTGAACATAATTATGTATATGGAATCATGGAATGCACACAAGGTAATTGAGTTGTTAATCAATAGTCCTGGTTTTATAGGAGTTCGCTCTAATATCTAAAAACTAATTATTGATTTTAGAACTTGATTAGGATTGGCAGTTATTTCCCTCTACATCGGAAAGGGGACAGGAGCAATAACATATGTAAAACTTAAATACTATACATTCTAATTCAAAGATCAACAATCAGGTCACAAGTTAAGACTACAAACAACTAGTCTCAAAGCAATACAGTGAAGGTAAATCAAAGCGCCCTATTAATAAGTGGAGCTCATGTAAAATATTCTGCAATATCAAAATTATGAAACTTATATTGGGCTTTGTATAAAATAAAGTACGGTACTAAATCTAGTATACTCAAGCAAGTCTAGGCGTATAGCCATTTTGAATGTTTCATAAATAACTCTTAAGCCCCATATTCTGTGCTTACAGATTTCTCTCATGTGGAAATGCTTTTGTTCAAAGGAAATCACTTCACGAAAACTTTTTATGTGCTGAGAAAAATTCAGTGGAAACTGCGTCTCCACTCTCCAGCTTGTTTGGAATATTTTGCGGCCCTGGAGAGAAGAGCGGATTTGGTGAGAAATAGTTCAGGATTCAAGTCAAAAGCCTGGTTTTGTTGTTTAGGTTTACCCTTAGGACCGGTTAGAGACTTGTTAACATTTTTACATCAGTATTTGATAAACACTGCTGCTCTAACGACAGTATACAAAAACTATCAATCATCGGAGATATAATGGAAAAATCAAATTCAAAACTGATAATTTATAACACCGCACCAAAGGAAAGAAAAATTACTTACAATTTTATCTCGCAGAATGCTTTCTGAATCAATAAACTTGATTTCAAGACCTTCCATGTTCCTTATGCCCAAGGGCGAATTCTAGCCATATTTTCATAATTCAAACCTGAACGACTTTCGATATTTGTTCTGGGATGAATTGACTTAAAAAAAAAATAAGTTTCCCAGTCTCTATTAGCCAAGATCTGTAAGCTCAATCGTGTCAGACAGTGCAGATCTTATCAAATTTTCAATTCAACGAATTCAATCATGGATGTATAATGGATATTGAACTATAAATTTTTCTGTTTTATTTCCACGGTACACATGTCTAACTATTACCATAACCGTAAATGTATGAGAGGGAAAAAGACTTTAACTCTCACTTATATATAATATATATATATATATATATATATATATATATATATATATATATATATATATATATATATATATATATATATATATATATGTGTGTGTGTGTGTGTGTGTGTGTGTGTGTGAAGTGTGGTTGTAAGTGTGCATGTATGTGTGTGGTTGTGTGTGTGTATGTATGTGTGTATGTATGTATGTATGTATGTATGTATGTATGTATGCATGTATGTATGTTTGTATGTGTTGGTGTAATAAGTTTGTGCATGCACGTATATAAAGTCATACTTTTGAGAAGAGAGGATTTAAAAAACTTCAGTGATGTACGTCAACACATATAGAAGTACGTAGATTTATATATGTCAAAACTACTATAAGGCCAAAAGTATCAATACAACACAGCCATATGAATAAATGAATAGGTAAAGCATTATCCCTAATGGGGTTCTTGGCTTGAGACCAGGCTCGAAATTATCCTTAACAAGGCCCCCAATACTGGTTCCTATCAAATAACACAGTGCAGTTAAGAGCATAAAACGAGATCGATGATTAGACTAAAATGAATGAATTACAAAATATCTCTAACGGGACGAAGCATTAACTTACATCAAACCGAAAATAAATGTCGCTTACAACCGCAAATAACACCCACTGTCCACAAAGCCTTTAATTTTTCCTTTCATTCGCAATCACCATCTCAACACACTCACAGAAACTGGAGCTGGAATATCGCATTTAGGCCAAACACCAAGCGCTGGGACCGATGCGGCCATTCAACAGTGAAAGGGAAACTGAGAGTAAAGGAGGTTTTCAAGGTGTAACAGGAGGAAAACCTCGCAGTTGCACTACCAAACAATTGTTGGGAGAGGTTGGAAAGTCAGATGGAAGAAAGTGAATATGAACGGGGGTCCAGTAATAGGGGTGAAAGGGGTGCAGCTAGGGGCTGAAAGGAAGCTGCAAAAAACCTTAAGTTAAGTAATCTTAGTTTAACCAGACCACTGAGCTGATTAACAGCTCTCTTAAGGCTGGCCCGAAGGCTGAGATTTATTTTACGTGGCTAAGAACCAACTGGTTACCTAGCAATGGGACCTACAGCTTATTGTGGAATCCGAACCACGTTATGACGAGAAATTAATTTCTATCACCAGAAATAAATTCCTCCAATTCTTCACTGGCCGGTCGGAGAGTCGAACGCTGGGCCAACAGCGTGCTAGCAGAGAGCTCTACCCACCCCGCCAATGAAGAACTGCAAAAAACCTTAAGTCATGCCTATATACAGCACACAGCGTGTGATGCACTGATCGCACTAACTCTTTACTGGGACACTCACATAAAGGAGCAATAGCTCAATAATTCCTTCATATTTTCCAACCTTCGCTTCCATAGATATTTTTTCTCCCTTTCCAACCTTTTGCGCACAGCCCGCAACGAATCCTGCTTCGCCTCTTGGGGATCACCTACTCTCATCCAACAGCCGTCCTCTAAGCCAAAAACCTACTGTATACGAACGACCCGCTTCATTAATTTCAAACGGCAAATCTTCATTCGTACTTTTTATGCTGAAATACATTTGTTCTTTAACCTTTTGCAAGCTGTAAGTGGGTAATGCAATCAGTGCGCCTCACATCGTGCACAGCAGACATCACTAAGGTGGTCAGCAGCGTCACTTCGACCGATAGCTGCACCCACTTTATTATCATAGCCTCTTACCTCCATTCCCGCTTCTTTTCTTCGATTGTGCTGTCCATACTCTCTAACTCCCTCTTTCCACTGTCTTACGCGCTGAATGGCCGAAAGTGCCTAAGTGCTTGGCTTGATATATATATATATATATATATATATATATATATATATATATATATATATATATATATATACGCATACATATATATATGCATATATATTCATGAGTATTTGCCTGCTCATGTGTGCGTGTGGGAGTGTGGTGCGTGGGCAAGTGGTACTACTAAATACATATATATATATATATATATATATATATATATATATATATATATATATATATATATATATATATATACATATATATATATATATATATATATACATATATATATATATATATATATATATATATATATATATATATATATTTATATATATATATACGTATATATGCACCCACTCTACACACGCACCAACATACAAGCACACGTATAAAATCCAAAAACAAATTATTACATTCCATTTCCGTCATTTTACTTCGTACAATTCAAATGTCTGGAGTGTACTGTACTAATTGTCTTGACGACTTTACACTCTTCCTTGATACTCTAAAGATTACAATGCATTACCTGCAAGTGAACCGTTTTAATTTCCCGTTAATTAATACAAGAAAGGACTATAAAGACACTGTCCTTAAAACAATAGTGAAAGAAGCCATAGATATATGGAAACATTGTCATTCAACAATAGTTAGAGGGAAATCAGAATGACGCACGTATCTTCCTGTCGCAGATATAGTTTTCCTTATGGCAGCAAGGACTCCTGACAATTCTAATATTTATCAGTATTCAAATACAGATAACAAAAATATGAAAAAATGTGAAAATTAACACATAACCTACTGCGTTTCAAAAAAAAAAAAAAAAAAAAACTTGGTGTGGGCATGAAGGAATGTTCGGTGGAATTGGTCAATCTCTTTTTCGTCTCAATGAGAATTACTTCGTAATCCCAGAATATGCCCCTTGTTATTCGTTAATTTTCGTCATCTGTAACTGTCAGAAGCACCATCTTTCATATCTTATGCCGCATCCCAGCTAGTGAGTAAAACAGGGTTCAATTTATTGGTAACAAGGCACTCAAAAGATCTTATGATGACTGGGAAAGTAGTGCTTACCAATGTCCATAAGGAAACTAGACCAAATATCTCCTATCATTATCGACACTAAGTAAATTGACACAATGTTGTTGGTCCCGACAATTTCCCACGCTGACATCATGACAAATCTATTGATACTCGATAAAAAACAAAGAATACAAAAAAAGCTTCATTGTGAGATGTGTTTTTTTTATAAGGCCTATCCATACGTCGTGTCAGTAACGAAAGCAGCAGTTAAATACAAATAAATATATATTTTTAGAACGTTATTACAAATTCGTTTTGGCACAGAATATTACTTGTTACTGAGCTTTCATATGATATCGAAAATTAGTATATAGTGATAGACAAGACAAGTGCACATCAACTGCCATTAGTAGGTAGTATCAAAATATTTAACAAATGGAACCTAGTCAGTTTAAGCAGAGTTAATCAGTGCTGTCCTTATGTTACCTAAACAAGCAAAGGTTCTTTATCCTTCTTATAGTCAGTAGATATTAAGATACTTATATTTACGCATTTTTGGAGGGAATTAGTCGAGTACATGCCTTTCAACATATTTTTTTTTTCGAAAGCAGAAAACATTGCTCCCACTGATGCAGTTTCTTTCCAATCCTTCAAAAATGTCTCATCTCTATTCTCATTGAAATACGTTGAAGTAAAATTCAATGAGCTTTTGAAGAGTCTTTCTATTTTCAGAAAAATTAGTCTGAGATGTTCTCTAAAATCCTCTGTATTGTTTCTCATCTAACAAAACCACTCCCCTTTATATTCCTCATACTTAAAATAATTTTATTCATCCATAATTTCTCAAAACTCTATCGAATCTTACCTTTAATAATCAAAAAGTCACACAATGTCAATTTACGCTTCTTAACGAAAACTTCTTCCTAAGTTATACAGTAATGTACCTTCCACTAAAAATCTCCCTTTGAATCTCATGCAAACAAAAAAAGCATCCAAGCTCGTTCATATACCTCATTCCTCAACTCAAACAGTTACACAATGAATAAATTAAGAACGCAGCCTAATCTTAAGAAGAGCCTACTTTAACCCCCGTCCACCACTCTCATTACTGTAGCCCTCAACACGACTTCCCCTTTCTCTCTCTCTTAGAGAGAGAGAGAGAGAGAGAGAGAGTTGGGAAAGTGCTGCCAAAGACGAAGTGAAAATTGAGAAAGCCTAAAAAATATTCCCCCATTGACTTCTTTTATTTATTTACTAACTTAATATTTATTTATTCATTTATTTACTTATTTATTTTTGCCGTAGAGAAAGAGATCGTTTCGGAACCTAAAAGCACATCTTCATCTGATAACAATGAAGGCTGGGTGAAAAGTGACTAATGAAAGTAGCACTCCAAGTTGGAGGTTGACCATAACGTCTACCTCAAGTATGACCACTTGAATACTGTAGTAGCTTCATTAATGCCATAGCCGTAGTTACGTTGAAGTTACTTTGTCAAAACTCTGGAGAAAATAAACAGCATTGCTTTTACAAGCATTATCAGCAAAAACTGAAGCAAGAGAAATTTTACTATATTACGAATTACCCATACCGTTAAATATACCTTTAGTTGAGAGGGTCGAGACAGCAAGTACCCCGCATACAAACGTCCGCACCGCCCAAAAGCTTGGACCAAGGTACCTTGGTTGGACGACGGTTACTCTAAACGTGAAGTAATATAAGATCAGGCTGGAGAAACTGCAGACAACGTCAAGAACCCTGATAATGCACTGCATGTATGAATGTGTTTTTTCTATCTGTCCAAATCTGAGCTTGGGAAATTGCGATTTATATGTTAATATTCAGTTACGTAAGTTGATTTTGGGCTTTGCGATTTGTATGATACCTGATTTTGTTTTGGAGGAATAACTTTCGTATGGAATACTTTAAGAGAACAATGTTTCTGCTTTACTAACTGCGCTTTCCGTGTCTTGAAATCGGATTTATTGAATCATTATAGAACAAATCAGGCATTGGGTATGGTCAGCAAAGCAAGGTTATAAAACAGATTTGCACTGTATACTTTCAGTCTATGGAAGAGAATCTTGAGTTTTTCCAAATAAAACAAGATCTACTTTCGCAATGAAACTATAAGAAATATGACAAATGTTCAGCTAGAGATTGATGACTGATTGGTGGCGTTGGCTAAGGCAAGTTTTTGCAGTTGATCCTGACGGAATGTGAGACAGGTTGTTACATAAACACCTGAAGGTCCTGGAATTGTGGAAATTCCACGACCTAATAGGATCATCCGTCTGTCACGAATAGATGGAGGAATCTGGTAGAGCTCCTCTACTTTGCACGGCTTTGGGGGATTTGCTAGTTACTTTAAGATACTATATCTGTATAAACCGTGTGTATATAATATTATATAAACCTGTTACACATATTGCATATTATACGTGTAAAACCATGCAAAACCTTTTCATCAACTCTAAACTTTCTTGTAAATCACAAATTCATGATTTACAAGAAGTAATAACAACCATTTTTGATTATGAATAATAATTATATATATACAGCCATGTGCTATACATTCTTGCGCAAATATCGGATTAAATTTTAACAAAAGTTCCAATGAAACATGTGACTGGATTAATATTTTAATGCTAATCAGACATAAGGAAACTTTTTCATACATTGGTTCATAAGGGATTCTATTAATTAAAACTTTTACATTAAAGATACCCATAAACGATCCAAAATTCTCAAGATCAATATCATTATATCTTCTAGGTTAATTAACCTCATTTCCCGGCTAAATCTCGCGGAGAGTATGAAGATATCATGCGAATATAAAGAAGGAAATGCCCAACTTATGTAAATGAGAGAGAGAGAGAGAGAGAGAGAGAGAGAGAGAGAGAGAGAGAGAGAGAGAGAGCGAATCAAATATGGCCTATTGTATTCAGACAGACTTGTTTTTCACGGCATTTAGGAATAGGCATTTAGGTAATACGCATTTAGGAAACGTGTTCGTTTAGAGAGAGAGAGAGAGAGAGAGAGAGAGAGAGAGAGAGAGAGAGAGATTTGATGAAATATAGCCTATTGTATTCAGGAAGACTTATTTTTCACGGCTTTTAGGTAACGTGTTCGTTGTTGGTTGCTGTTATAACATTACGAGGTAAGCAGTACCTTGTCATTGTCGATCTACTGTATATATGTCGATTTTTCCAAGTCCTTTCCAGCACGTAATTTACTTAAGATAGGAAGCGAGGTAAGATATATGTGTTAAATTAGAAAAAATAAACCTTTACATAATATCATAAGAAATACGGAATTAATTTTAGTAGAAAATTTCCTTCCGTTGGGAAAAGACAGTGATGCAGGAAACATCGATGAAGAGGAAACATGATGGAAAGGTATGTCATCGATAATGATTCATGAGCCCCTCCTCTCTCTCTCTCTCTCTCTCTCTCTCTCTCTCTCTCTCTCTCTCTCTCTCTCTCTCTGGGAAAAAGGCAAACATTTCCATCTGCGACAGTCTATTATGACAGTACCACAGTATGTGTCAACATTTGTGAGAGAGAAAAATTCTACCTAATATGCCGTTACTCTAACCAAACCCTCTTTCGCTGCCCTGTTCGTAATTCCTTGGTTTGCATCCGTTTCTTTCCATAATAAATCCTCACAAATCACAATGATATCGCCAAAGCTCCGCTAATTGTCGCAATGACAGAGTCGTTTACATCTCTGTGTTTCCTCTCTCCGATAAGGAGTTAATTAACTTCCTGTCCCTTTACGTCAACGGCCTTTCTCTACTATTGTCGTTTCCATGTTGTTAAAACGTTTCTTCAGAAGGAATTCCCAAAGAGTTGTTTGGTTTCTTGTTTATCAAGCTAAGCCCACTTGAAATTACGAAGAGATTTGCCTCAACTTTGGTATCAGTTACACGATAAATATACCGGTACTAAAACTATGACCTACCAAAATGCAATATCATTTTGTATCTATCATGTAAAAGAATTAAAGTTTTCATACTGTAACCGAAGTAACGAAAATATGCTAGTGTAATAATTCACAAAAATATTATCGATATCTAACTGTTTACATAATATGTGTATACATACACACACATATATATATATATATATATATATATATATATATATATATGTAAAGTAGTTTTATATATATATATATATATATATATATATATATATATATATATATATATATATAGAAATCATCAACACACAATCACGTGTGGAACAGAAATAAATTTCTGACTCACGTCGGGATCGAACCCAGGTCTCTCAGGTGGAAAGCAAGGGCGTTATCCACTGGGCCATACAAGTCTAAAAAGAAGTTGGAACCTGAGCAGAGACCTGGGTTCGATCCTGACTTGAGAGAGTCAGAAAAATATTATATATATATATATATATATATATATATATATATATATATATATATATATATATATATATATATGAAAGTGAATATTTGTATAGTTGTTTGTCCACTATAGAAATCCGAACCACTTGACAGACCCAAACAAAATTTTGCACACGGCCTCTATGTCACTCCAGAAAGGTTTTTAAATCAAAATCAAACCCAACCCCGTGACAGACATACAAACACAGACAAAACAAATAAAATTTTCGTTTTACGTCACCTTTTCCTTCTGTGTTACTGGGTTAATTCTCATTTTTCTCCTGACGCTCCACCTTTTACTCCATGGGCTGTCAGACGTATGGTTAAGCTACGACAATAAATCCAAATCTCCTATACCATAAATTTTTTTATCAGAATCTAAGTGAGTTTTGATCATAATTTATGATAATTATTAGTATAAGTGTTAAACATATACCTCACTGCTTGGTTGTATTGCTAAATTAAATATTTTTGGCTTCATTACAAAACATATTTCATAGCTGTAAAGCAATGAACCCAAACCAGCAGGTCCAAAGATTTTCTCCCTAAACAGTTGTCTTCCTCATTTGCACATGCATAGTAGCTGCTAACTCGACACGATGTGCAAGATGTATGATGAGAGTACAGTATATCCTTTTTCTTTATTAGTTCAAATACGAATTTTCTCATTAATTCGATCGTTTCTTCTTCGTTTTTACCTTCGGAATTCGTTATAGCGACTACTTCGTAGCGCCACGATGGCGTATATCGTTATAAATTCGATTTGGCACCAACAATTCACTCCACTCTTGTTGCATGAGAGACAGACCTTCTCCCCTCCCACACACACACACACACACACACACACACACACACACACACACCTGAGTGCAAACTGTAGAAATACAGTATTTTTATTTATATTGTCTCTGTTCAGTGGAAATGCTTTTGATTCTCTCCTGATAGACCAAGTAACTTTCCCTCCACCTTTATCTTCCCCCTCACCCTTCCTCCCCCTCTATCTTCCTCTCACACTTCCCTCCTCTTCCCTTCTTTTTCCTTCCCCCTCCCCCTTTCCCTTCCTCTTCCCCTCTCCTCTCCTTCACCCTTCACCTCCCCTCTTTCCCTCTTCCCTTCCCCCTCCCCCTTTCCCTTCCACTTCCCCTCTCCTCTCCTTCACCTTTCACCTCCCTTTCCCCTTCAGTTTTCTGGATTTATTCTCATATTTCACCTGACGCTCCACCTTTTCTTCCAGGTGCTGTCAGACGTATGGTTAACCTACAAAAATAAATACAAATCCCCTATAACATTCATTTTCTATCAGAATTTACGTGAATTTTGATCTTAATTTATGAGAATTATTAATATAATGATTTATTACCTCAATAAAATCAACACTGAAAACCTATATCGGTTTAAATGTGGTTTACAATCTTCCCGACAGAAAAAAGTCGTAACAGACCAAATGCTTCTATGACAGATTTTTCTTCGTTTTAACGTGCTTTTTCCCATTTTAATATGGGGTAAGCACGATGCCTTCTTTTGAAGGACTTTGATTTGGCGTTGGGGTAGGCCGTAGCCTCGATCGGCTACCCTGCACAGATACTCCCTCATTAAAAAATTACCCGCTATGAAATTACCACATTTTTTTTCAGCGTTCATTTTAAACCAAACGTATCTTAATCATACCTTGCCAATAAAACATAAATTCTTAACTACCCTGTGGTATTACCATCATCATATCTAAGTGCTTAATCCACGAAAAAACCTTTGTAGTTAGGGCCACAACTTTGGAGATCAAGAACTAATTCATTGAAGAGAAGAAACCAATCCATCACCATCCGCGCATGCGCGTTAAAGACTAACTGCTTCTGTGACAAAACTACCCCATTAAAAAATTACTCACAACGAAATGACCACATTTTTTTCTAGTGTTCATCTTAAGCGAAACGCATCTTAATTATACCATGCCAATAAAATACAAATTCTTAAGTACCTTGAGGTATTACCATCATCATATCTAAGTACTTATATTACACCATTCAGACTTCGGCCTACACTTTCCCTCTGAAACGTCAAAGGAAACTGAAACACGTTAGTTAACACGTACAGGAAACCGAAACCAGCTGCAGCTCTTTTTACAGTGTCTAAAATTACCATCCTGATAATAATTTAATATTTATATAGCCAATGAACACTTTATCTTAATAACCTATACATATTCTGAAGCTCTTTGTCAAGCTAACAACCTACCATCTTCGTTTTATGTGATAACGATAGCGTACCAGTCTTGAAAACAAGGTGATAATCAGGTGACTGAACAGTTCCTGGTTAACTGAAGTTGTGCCCATGTCCAAACCACACTTCGTCCCTGTAGACCTATTGACATGTCTTTCATCAGTTGCGGTTGTTTTTTCGTTATTGTTGTGAAATCATACTGTTAAATTCTGATCTGACTGACAGAGAGAGAGAGAGAGAGAGAGAGAGAGAGAGAGAGAGGGCAGGGAGGAGGTCTAACGTTAGTACAAGGGGTCACCGAAAGTAATGCAGTTCCTGTGTGACATTCGCTCCAGTTTTTCTTCAGGGAGCTGTAGGATGTATGATTGACCTGCAACAGTAAATCCCCTTAACATAAATTTTTGATCAGAAATTACGTGAATTTTAATCATAGTTTATAATAATTATTAATATAATTATTAATACCTCGATAAAATCAACATTGAAAACATATATCATTAATTTCTATAAGTATAGATACGATTTTGATAACTTCTGTAAGTAAAACCAAGAGTAAAACCAAGACGGAGGAAAAGCCTTCCCCATCTGCATATGCATAGTATGTACTGACTAAGACCAACGTGCAAGATGTGCGGTATTTCCTTCTTTTTTTTTAATGTGATTTTCTTCACTAATTCATTCGTTCCTTCTTCGTTTTTACCTTCTGAATTCGTTATAACGACTGCTTCGTAACATTACGGTTTAAATGAAGTTTGGAACTACTTAACGAGCAGTTTGGCAACAACAATTCGCTGCATGCTTAGCATTCATGATCGCCTTTGGTGGGGACGGGGTAGGTAGGGGATTGGAAGGGTAGTGGATGGCTCTCAAATGGATTTCCTTGTGGTGGATTTGTATAATAATAATAATAATAATAATAATAATAATAATAATAATAATAATAATAATAATAATAATAATAATAATAATATCAGTAATTTTAATTAACAGTTATAAGAAAATTGTACAGTTGCTTGCATAATAATAATAATAATAATAATAATAATAATAATAATAATAATAATAATAATAATAATAATAATAATGCAGAAGAAGGATACTGGGTACTAACTCAAGAAAGGAGGCAACAGAATTAACCATCTGATGTTCATGGACGACATAAAGGTGTATGGTAAGGGCATCAAGGAAATAGATACCCTAATCCAGACTGTAAGGACTGCATCTGGGTACATCAGGATGGAGTTTGGAACAGAAAAATGAGCCTTGATCAACATACAAAAAGGCAGAGTTACAAGGACTGAAGGGATAAAGCTACCAGACGGGAATAGTTCAAACACATTGATGAGACAGGATACAAATATCTGGGAATAATGGAAGCAGAGGATATAAAACACCAAAAGATGAAGGATACGATCAGGAAAGAATATATGTAGAGACTTAAGGCGATACTCAAGTCAAAACTCAACGCCGGAAACAACGAAAGCCATAAACACATGGGCAGTACCAGTAATCAGATACAGCACAGGAATAGTGGAGTGGACAAAGGCTGAACTCTGCAGCATAGACCAGAAAACTAGGAAACACATGACAGTACACAAAGAACTACACCCAAGACCAAATACAGACAGACTAT
>NC_089744.1:54506598-54566598 GCF_040412425.1 Macrobrachium rosenbergii
GAATCCATTTGAAAAGATAGCTAAGGTGTAAATACTTTTACTTAATAAATTAGATTTTGGTTTTAAGCAAAGAAGTCTGGGAAATTGACCGCCTTGAGAATGTAGTGTCTTGTGGGCAGGAGTGTTTGCCAAAGTCAACAAGCAGGCAAATATACAGGTGTAGTACGTCATATACAAATTGGGAATAAGCATAATGAACACAGGTGACGAAAGAAATATACGAAAGATAAATAATAAAAAAAACTGGGGGAGGGGGGGAACAAGACAGGGATGTTTTGCCTCAAGAATTCTGATGATTCAAATATGAGAGGAAATTTAAAATTTTACTTCAACCACATGATTCTAGATTCAATAACACCGAATTTCTTCAGCTAAGCCAATGGCTCAACGTGCTTGTGTGTGTTTACATACATACATACTTACGAACATAAAAATATACATGAATGTGTGTTGTCATAATCTAAATCTCTTCTTTCACGTGATATATTTATGAACATTAATGTAGCCGGCAATTACATGAGGATAAATTTCAGCTCGAAGGCTGAAATTTATCTTTTTAATTGCTAGTTACATTAACACCCACATGTATCTGGTGAAACGGGGTGTGAGAGAGGGAGCAGGTAAGCACATACGTTTCACTGATTTTCGGACGGGTGGAAAAAGTTTTCCTATGTAACACGGTCGTTAATGCTCTACACTTGTAACGCAGGGGCGTGCTCAAAATTGCTGGGAGTTGAAATCTACTTTTTAATTAAACTGACGGTTACATTTAAACACACACACACACATATATATGTGTGTGTATGTATATAATACATATATATATGTAAGTTTATATTTCTGTATATATATAATATATATACCGAGTGTTTCGAAATTAGAGGCCCCCCCCCCCTCCACAGAACAAATGGAAAGTTATGAAGTTTTCTGCTATAGCCTATCTCCAAGTACATTATTTAAAGTTTCCATTAAGCTATTTTTCATTTTACATGTCTTGTATTTTCAGACTGAGTGACGGAGTTAGATATAGCCATGGCTAACGACTCGGAGGAAATCAGATGGATTGACTGAATCCGGGCTATAACCTTCAGAGAGGCCAGGGATGCTGGCGCATCCTTCATTTCATGTTCCTGGATAGCTAAATACATTAAAAGACATGAATCCTTTGTTAAAAGAAACTGGAACAAAAATCCATATGACTGTCATCGCAAATAGAGTGAGAATCTTGGAAGGCCTCAAGTCCTTTCTCAGGAGTCAAAAGACATCATAGCTGAGGCAGTGGGTAGACCAAGAAAGTCTTTGCGTAAATTGGCGCTTGAACTAGAAACAAAAAGGGGAAAAAAGAGAAGTTATAGTGCTCTATATCGTGAGCTGAAAAAATCTGGTATCAAGCCATTTCATGTTATCAGCAAGCCCAACATCACTCAGCAACAGAGAGAAGACCGTGCATGGTTTTGTGGTTCATTTCTTAAAGATTGGGATGAAGCTGACTTTCTCCATGTTGCCGCATCAGATGAATTCTTCATTTACACAGTCAGGAAGCCAAATCATAAAAATGACATCATTTGGGCTGCAAAGTTGGATGATATCAACGATGACGTGTGCTAACGCCAAGTTGTGAAATTTCCTGAATGTTTGGGAATTTTTCTCTGTTTCACAATCAGACGGTTAATGTGGATCATCAAAGAAAAAGGACAGTCATGGAATGGCGAATACTTCAGATAAACTGTGCTTACTGGTGGAGTATTTCCTTTCCTCAAAGATCCTGAAAATGTGTTATCTGTTGAAGAAGTCACATTTTTGCATGATGAGGCACCATGTTTCAAGGCTCTTCAGACACAGGAGCTGCTTCGAAACAGTGGTATCGATTTCTTCTCGTCAAGTGAATTTCCAGGTTGCTCCCCTGACCTTAATGTGTGTGAAAACATTGGTAGTATCTTAAAGGATAGTGTTGAAGCGCGCACAGTGAACTATGATGGTATACCAAGCCTCGACGACCTGCGAAGAGAGGTGGCTGAAGTGCTCAAGGAAATGGAGTTTGAGTCTCAGCTTTTTTATGATTTGCTGAAATCATACCCCTCAAGAATGCAGGCTGTGGTACAGTCAGATGGAAGCCACACAAAATATTAAATACTCAGAGAGAAACTTACATAAATACCTGTTCTCAATTACTTTTGTTTTTGTCCATATCAATTTTAGTTTATGCTGTAGAGGGGGGGGCTCTAATTTCGAAACACCCTGTATATATATGTGTGTATGTGTGTAAGAACTGATGGTTTCGACTAATTAAATTCATATGTATTTAACCAAACATTACAAGTAAGTGAATTATGTAAGCAACTGCAATAAACCGCTTTGACACTGTGTTGTCAAAGCGTCGAGAAAAAAAAATGAAAAATACAATTAAAATACTGATAAATAAACTCCTTTCAGTCATCAAGTACCCACCTCCTGGGAAGCCCTCATAAACTTATACAACAACTTTTTTGGTGAGTTCACTCTAAGAACTCTATTCTCATAATGTAAAGAACACTAATTACACTACCAAAGAGAACAAATTTAAACGCTAAAATGATCAAGAGAAAACCAACGGAGATAAAGAAAAAAAGATGCTACAACATTTCACAATAATTCCTTTGACGTTTGAAGTGACTGAAGGAAACTCGAAGGTACTAAATGTTGCCTCTTTAAATCTCAGCTCGTTCCATAAAAATAAAATGACAGGAAGACTAATGGGAGAATTTGACAAAAAGTTGGAATTTCAAAACTACTTACATCTACGAAAAAGGCTTCGTTCGCTTGGTGTGTCGTAACTCTGCTAGGAAATTCACATGTGAACCCTATTCGAAAATTACGAAATATCTCGAGGACGTGTTCTGGAGCTTGCATCTGCACATCCAAAAGAAGCGAATGCTAAACTTGGATTCAAGAGTAACTACCTCCCTTTTCTTTCCACTTAGCCTGTTCGTGGTCTTTCTTGCAGTGTTTGACCCCTTTCTGCCTGCCTATCAATTCATAAAGTGTAAACATAATTTTCGTCTCGCAATACAGACTAGTGTATCTGATCAACAATGCCCCAAGCCCCGCCCCCCCACCCTAGAAAATTCGATTAGCCCATGAAACCTAACAATGTAATAAACAAGAGGTAACGTGTATCAAACGCAAATGTACAAAAAACAGACTTCTCATGACAGCCATCGGTTTGCCAATTATACGAATGTGGTCAAGATACATCAAACACTACCGACCTCAGTGGTATAACCAACAAGCCAAACTAGTTTAACCAAATGTCACGGAACGGATTGTAAACTAATCTTTCACCGGTGGTAAACGTGCAAACTTTGAATTAGAAAAAACTCGGGCCTGTACTCGACTGTAAACACTTTCTTTTCACTATACAGAAGAATATTTCAATTAAATTGATAAAAATGGATTACCACCTAACGTATACAAGGTGATGAGTACACCTACCTGGTTTTAAGTTGTTCGGAAATTACTTTACAAGGTGATGAGTACACCTACCTGGTTTTAAGTTGTTCGGAAATTACTTAAGTTATACAAAATGCTTTTTATTAGTATATATTAATTTCGATTCCTTGCTATCTGCTTCTTAGATTTTTCGGTGTAAGTTGTTTGAGAAGAAATGATACAGTGTTGCAATTGCGATCACAATGCGCCGAAGTTTCTTCGGGGCAACGGAGTTTTCTGTACAACGTATAATGCTGTATGAAACTCTCAGCCACGGCCCATGAAACTCTCAGCCGTAGCCCATGAACCTTTCTGCTACGGCCCGGTGGTGGCCTGCCCTATAGCGTTGCCAGAAGTGCGATCATGGCTAACTTTAACCTTAAATAAAATAAAAACTACTGAGACTAGAGGGCTGCAACTTGGTATGTTTGATGATTGGAGGGTGGATGATTAACATACCAATTTTCAGGCTTCTAGCCTTAGTAGTTTTTAAGATCTGAGGGCGGACAGGAAAAGTGCGGGCGAACAGACAAAGCCATCTCAATAGTTTTCTTTTACAGAAAACTAATAATATCCATCAAAGTTTACCGATAAAAAAATAGGCATAAAAATGACTCACAAGTTCAGTGACAATAACGTTCCTTCAGCGCACTTTAACCCAACTGTACCTGTAAAAAAAGAAGAAGCAATATTTCAGGATACTGGTATAATTGCCTATGTTGACAGGACTTTTATACGAGCTATGATGGAATAAACGGAAATAAAATAATGAAACAAAAATATCCGTTTTAACAACCTGATACCACTGAAAAAAATTGAAAGCAAGCAGCTATACTATACTTTTACGATAAACCCACTAAAATATCACGGGAAAATAATAAACTTTATCTCATTCTTCATTAAGAGTTCAATTACCTAATTAATCACGAAAAAACGCAATTATCTTTTTAGTTACTTAAATATATAATTGTCACCCAATGAATCAGAAAAAAAGAACACCCCCCCCAAAAAAAAATCTACTTTTGCATCATTATTTATTAATGGAAATAGAAATAGTCATCACGAGCACTCCAGTCTTAATGCTATTTCATCTAAAAAAAAAAGGACTCCATATTAACATATCAATAATTTAGTGAAGCATAGATTCTTTAGCATTTTTCACTGTGGGAAAAGTCGATGGCACTCAGCATAATTCCTTCCTAGTTATGTTCTGCCTGATTGACAATGGGTATCTGTGGAAGCCGGATTACCACAGGTGACCATATAACCTTTGTCCTCAAGCCTTAGGAAGCAGCAAATCTCTGCCATACGTTCTTCCATAGCCTTAGGTGTGACTTCCTTTACTTGAGGATACACTCGAGTACGGTTTTCTTTCCTTATTTACTTGTCTATTCAAAACGGTGTTGGGGACATGTCCTGTGGAGAGACTTCCATGGTAGGGAGCAGGACTGTGCATGGGGTGGCTAGTTCGCTTCTCCCCTCTGCAAGTCCCTTAGACTTGCAGCTAAACGCCGGTACCCATTCTTCATATCTGTTAAATGCACAAAACTGTCTTTTACCTGTTATTATACAAACTTCTATTGTCATGTTCTTTATCTCTTCCTCTCTGTTTTGCATGTGGGCATTCTATTTCATGGAACTGTTCTGCAAGTTAATGGCACAATAGCACGTTCCAAAGATTGTACGCTATTTATGGAAGATCTGAAGAATAATTTTTCTCTTATAAGTTTATTCTTATCTAAATAAGCATCAACTCTCTCTGCATCTTCAATAAAAATTTAAATCTGAAACTCTTGTTTTTGATGATATGTAAAAACGAATATATATATATATATATATATATATATATATATATATATATATATATATATATATATATATATATATATACAGTGTATATATATAAAATACAATAAGAATGTTATTTCGTGCAAAATCACTTTTCATATCACAATTCATTCTTTCACCATATGAAATCTTTGAAAATCAAAAGAACAGAAATACTCTCATTATTCTCCCCACAATAATTGTACAACGACATATGAAAATTTGATATATATATGTATATGTATATATACCGTGGATATATATACATATATATATATATATATATATATATATATACATATATACTTATCTCCAAATCCTTTATTTGGTAATGAAAACATTTCATTAAAAATGTTTAAGTATCTTAGTACTAGTATTAAAGAATTCCGGAATTACCTTAAAAAAATGCAATAATACCGACAGGGACTCAGAAAATTCTTACGAGAATGAAAGTAATACGAGGTAAATAGACGAAAACTCTTTTTTTATAAAATAGAAAAATCTTCGGTAGATACTTCATGGGATACATTTGATTTTATGACATTTAGACTGTCAGCCACTTTCGGCTACTCTGCGCTTAAGACACTACAAAGAGGGAGCTGAGTAGTTAGACTGCAAGATAAAAAGAACCAGAAAATAAAGGAGATGAAGTACAAGGACCTAAAGGTGGAACTGGGGGAAAACGCCACACTTGGAGAAGTTGGACAGCACTACTGAAGAAGGGAAGCGGGAATGGAGATAAAATAAAAGGCTAAAAAGTGTGTAGCAAGGGGCCGCAGGGATGCTGCAACACCATTTAGTTATGCCTACATTGTAGTTCTTCATTGGAAGGGTGGGTAGAGCTCTCGGCTAGCACGCTGTTGGTCCAGGGTTCGACTCTCCGACCGGCCAGTGAAGAATTAGAGGAATTGATTTCTGGGGATAGAAATTCATTTCTCGTCATAATGTCGTTCAGATTCCACAATAAGCTGTAGGTCCCGTTGCTAGGTAACCAGTTGGTTCTTAACCATGTACAATAAATCTAATCATTCGGGCCAGCCCTAGGAGAGCTGTTAATCAGCTCAGTGGCCTGGTTAAACTAAGACATACTTAATTTACACCACGTAAGCTGTGCTGAAGGCACCACCCCTAAACGGGATTCTGGAATTCATGCTTGTCTAAGAGAACTCCATAAAGTAAAAGAAATTTTATGTAATAAGGCATTATTAAGAACGCTAGGCACAAACAACCGGATATCAACTTCAGAATTTATTGCCTGGGAAAGAAGTCGAGATTGTTACCCCTGCAGTGGTCGGCAAAATTTAAGATTGAGACATCGTGTTGATTACTGGTTTCATAATTTTATTCATTATATATAAATAGATATTTCCAAGAGCAAGGAAGCATAAAAATAATTTTTCGTCGCCTTTTCCGTCATGCAGGCAGCGTCTATCAGTTTCATTTAATTCCCCTAGCTTCAAAGGAAAAGAAGTTAAGAAAATTAAAAAAGTCATTTTTTTCATTTTGGCCTTCAATCCCTCGAAGTAAATTGTCGTATGTCGCCTTTTCTGTCATGCAGGCAGCGTCTATCAGTTTCATTTAATTCCCCTAGCTTCAAAGGAAAAGAAGTTAAGAAAATTTAAAAAGTTATTTTGTTCATTTTGGGCTTCAATCCCTCGAAGTAAATTGTCTATACGAAAACATTCAAGGTCAGTTTACTTGCCCATTCTTCCCCCTACGCACACAAAAAATACAAGCATTTCCTCTTGTGTGTAATCTGTCTGGTTTCTTTGAAACGTCCGGGTAAAGGTATACATCACACGCAGTTTTACTGAGATGATTACCTAATTCTAAAAAAAACTACATACCGTATGTCTCATGTCATTAGTTCAATTTCCAAGGTCTACGACGCCAATAGCCTTATTTATTACCTTCCCGATAAGCCTTCATTTTTACACCAGCATTACAAGGTCGGATAACACCACACAACTAGGAAGCCTTCAAGATATTTTTTGCTGCTACCCAGAAAAAAGACCAAAGTAATTATTTCCCCAAAAGATATATATATATATATATATATATATATATATATATATATATATATATATATATATATATACATATATATATACATATATATATACATACATATATATATATATATATATATATATATATATATATACTTACATACCTACATATACATATACATATATACATAAAAATTTATGACCCATGCACCGTGAAATTTTGTATTCACAAATATAAAGTTATGATTGTCGTTTAATATCCAATTCTCTCTACCTAAGGAATATGGGAATCATAACTGAAACATGTATACAAACATAAATACAATACATATATATATATATATATATATATATATATATATATATATATATATATATAAATATACAGTATATACATATATATGTGTATCCATTAATGTATGTATTGTATATATACATATGTATACATACATGCATGCATATATGTATATATACATACTATATGTATGTATGTTTGTACGGAAGTATCAATTATAATTCCCTTATTCCTTAGGTAGAGCGAATTGGATATTAAACGAAATTTATAGTTTAATATTTGTGGATACAAAACCTCACAGTGTGACATAAATATATATATATATATATATATATATATATATATATATATATAAATATATACATATATATATATATATATATATATATATATATAATATATATATATATATATATATATATATATATATATATATATATATATATATATATATATATATATATATAATACATGTGTGTATATATTAATGTATAGATACATGCACATACACACATATATATTGTATGTATGTATGTATCATTATATTCCCATATTCCTTAGGGCATGTGTTTGCAAAGGGCTTTTATAAAACGAGTTTACATGTAAACATCGTTAACTTTTATCCAAAGATTAATTGACTTCACATAACATTTTTACATATGCTGTACATTCAATTTAGAGTTTTTCAGTTTGTCACTGCACACCAGTTAAAGACATTCCCATATTCCGTTCCCTGTGTTTCTTTCAAATTCAAACATGCAACCATTAATTTACGTTTCCAAACAGACGGACGATCAATCTTCTTTTTCAAAGAAAGGAATTCCCTGAACAATACTGTCTACTTTTAATGACTTTTCAAGCATACCAAAAATAAAAATTCAAAATGATGCATCTTCCTGAACTGAAACTGAAGTATAATATTTAGGTCAAGCGCTGGGACCCATGAGGTCATTCGGCGCTGAAAATAATGTTAAAACAATTGTTGGGAGTGGGTTGAAAATAAGATGGAAGAGAGGGAATATGAACAGAGGTTTAGTAAAAGGAATGAAAGGGGTTGCATCTTAGGGCCGAAGGGACGCTAAAAAGGACCTTGAGTAATTCGTACAGTGCACCACGTGACGTACACTGGCGGCACCACTTCCTAGGGGGCATCCTTCTAAACCTTTGACAGCTACTAGGCAAATCTGATGTTTCCATTACGTTTTTCTGTTTGTGTGCATCATTTGACAAAGTTATTTGCTGGCTGACTCTAACAAAGTGATTAAAAACTTATTGATCACCATTTGTCAAATACTGTTATCTAAATCAAGAGATTATTACAAGTGGCACACTGCATTCTATAAGTTTACAGTACCGTATATTATCACTAACAGTTTAGCGTAACCCGAAACAGCAGTTGTAATCCCGGAGCTTACTATTGAAAATGATCAAATAACAAATTTAATAACATGGCTGACAATGGTATGAGAACAAATATTCCTTGATTATGGACACATTAAAAGTCTCGACTATCTCCACGATGATCTGACATTTGCAGTCAATGGAAAATAGGTGTTTACTTTTGAAGTACTAAGGAAAATGCCTTTGAGTGCAGTGTTACAGAATAGCTCTCTCTCTCTCTCTCTCTCTCTCTCTCTCTCTCTCTCTCTCTCTCTCTCTCTCTCTCTTTCTCTCATTTTCTTACTGACGAACACGCATCTAGCTTCTGCAGCCTTACCTCAGAACGATAATGATTATTAAGAGTCAGTTACGTTCATCTATTATTTCCTTTGACCAATTTCAATTGCGTTCCGCCACTGCGTCATCGGTATTACAGGAATTACTATACCAATGCATTGCAGGTTTGAAACGAAATACTATGGATGTATGCATGTATTTCTTTTTAACTGAATGTATTTGTTTAGCATTATGCTAAAACCTATAACTCACTACGGTATGCAAAAGAAGCACTGAAATTTGCATTGGGCTAAAGATAACACTTCAGTTTACTACAATGACACGCAAACATTAAAGCATCAGTAGAGTAGGTCAAGCATACAATAAAAAGATTCTTCCAAACCAAACCCTTTACCAATTCGAAGAACGACGGAAAAGCAAGAAGTAAAAAAATTGGAGCAAGGGGAGAAGTAGGACACGATACTGGGTAAGAATGAAGTCAACTAAGAATGGAGTCAACATCAAAGTGAAAAAAAAAACATGCAATTAAGCTCGAGACCTTACAACATGCCTCACTTACTTGAACCTCGAGGGTTTTCAATCGTAGGAAATTGGGTTCGGAAAAATCCAATGGACATGGCTTTCTTTTTGTCTCTCCTTTTACTCACGGAGCCTAGGGACTTGGCTGTCTGATGACTGGGCTCCCGGTAGTTTATGCGATACAAGACTCGGGCCTGGGTGAAAATATGCACTGATCTTGCCCTCGATCTTTCCGAACACGAGAGGGTGCAAAGGAAGCCTGACGAATAAAATTTCTTTTTTTCGTGTATGGCTTCAACTTTCATCATTTTTAACGAGTATTGTGTGTGGGGTGAGCTCATCTTTTGTCTTTTCTGTAGATGCAACAGACACTTGCAAGGATCTAGGCTTTACCTAGCTTCAGTGGACTTGTTTCTGGGGACAATCGTGATCAATCTCAGGGAAAACAAACAATTAAGTTACGCTAGCTATCCCGAAACGCTTGAAATTTCCCAAATTTAGTTCAAAGGAAGTTTCTCGCACATTTAGAAAAATAAGTATCGTTAAGTTTAATATTTTGGCCCATTTCAGCAATTTATCTTATTTCAAAGCACCGACTGATTAAAATAAAAGAGCATACCGGCCGTCTGAGAGACAAGCTGTGACTGATAAGGCCGAATTATCTAGTGCTGCAATACTGAAGTGGATCTGCTTAGATAAGAGCAGATTTGCGATTGCAGTGTTCTAGCTGGGATTCTGGTAAAATGAAATTACCACGTTTAACAATCCCAAAAGAATTCTGTAATTATATATTGAATTATATAATATATATATATATATATATATATATATATATATATATATATATATATATATATATATATATATATATATATATATATATATATATATATATATATATATATAAACAATAGCTCAATATCCTTTAACCTTCTAAACAAAGCTTTGGAATTTGGTAGGAATTGAATGAAGACATTACCGTCACCGAGCATAATTCGGACATAAACTGGTAAGATGCATGGCGTAAGTGAGTAGGCCACTACATCCAACCCAAGGTCATAAAATGTTCTAAGCAGTAACCTTAATTCTTTTATTCATCATGGGGTCGAATCCTGCCTACGAAGGATGATGTTTTAATCAAGGCTGTCTGAGGAAATTTTGTCTAAAAATGTTAGAACACAGAGTAGGTAGGAAGTCACTGTTGCTATTAAGTACATCGAATCAGTCAATTTGACCAATAGAAACATTTTTTTAGTTTTTTATTAGTTTTCCTAGTTCATGCTAAAGGGAATTTGTGACAAGGGCTAATGACATGAAAACTAAAAATAAAGTGTTACAAAAAAGGCCTGTAAATATTTCTGTTTCTTGATTTGGCTAGCTTTTTTTTTTTTTTTTTTACTAATCTACGCTTATCCTTAACATTGTTGTTCGTCTGGAAAGAAGCTGACTGATAGAGAGTCACAAAATAAAAAACCAAAACTACATATTCAAGATGAAGAAATTTACGATATTCATGCAGCAATTTCCTTTGAAATGCGGTCTCTATTGTGCCAAAGGTGTAGAGATCACAGCATACTTAATGATAGGTTGACGCCCCCACTCCTCAATGAAGGACAAAAAAAAATACAAGACAGTACACATTTTTGTTGTGGAAAAATCAGCGAGAGAGAGAGAGAGAGAGAGAGAGAGAGAGAGAGAGAGAGAGAGAGAGAGAGAGAGAGTTTTTAGTACAGTTTAAATCCGGTGCCAAAATGAATTGCACAGGGGTTTAGCCATAAACTATGCAAGTAACGCTTTGGTAAGCCAGGCACACACAAATGCTTCATACAATGCCAGTACTTCCTAACAAACACATAAATGTCTGTATAGTAAAGTTATTATATTTCTGTTTCTGGAATTCTTCTCTGCTTATTACAAGCACCAATGATTACGATACTTCATATGCTATATAGGTATACAACATGTATACCTAAAGAACAGATGGAGCGAAACACAAGCTTTTAATACCAAAAAATTCATAATTATGTGTCCGGAATCATATGCTTTGCCCTTTTAGTATGAATACTACAGAGAAGTGGGTAACAGCGAATATCTGTGTGCGTTTTTACGTGTGTGTGTGTGTGCGCATGCGCGATAAAGAGAGAGAGAGAGAGAGAGAGAGAGAGAGAGAGAGAGAGAGAGAGAGAGAGGTACATAAAGCGTGTGCATATCTACACCACAGGCTAAATGTGTTATCATTCAAGTGAGTACCATAACCCTTCACATACAGAACTAGAAGACAACGTGCACATGACATAAATGAGAAATTCCAGTCAGTCTTGGTTATTAGGAACCATAAATTACGTATCAAATGTTTCTACCCTTCGCCTACTACCGCAGCCGCTTACCTTCCTTGATCACAGCCTTTTACTTTCGTTAGTTATTTGACTTTTTTACTTCTAGTAACCTCTATCTGATTTGAATAAACCAGAGAACCGTAGTCTCCAGGGCTTTTCAAGAACGAGTTAATGATACAGAAGTATGCAAATCTCACCAACTGCAGACACTACGGTTAACTAATTTAGGAAATGGAAAAAAATCAAATCTTAGGTCGATGTAGGCGTCAATGGCCAAATAACACGCAATAAAAACTGAGCACATTAGGTAGTACATAGTCACCTTTTCTAAGAAACTTATGCCCCAAAGAGCAGGGCTTGCGTAACAGAGGAGGTGGGTAAAGTTCAAAGGAGAGAGGTGGGAAAACTTCAAACCGTTTTTTGGCCAAGGGATAATAGGGTTATTATTGTCGCACGGGACTTCTGAGAAAGCTTCCTAAATAACAAGTCAATACCATCCCATAACTAAGACCAACGAACTACTTTATCAAGTGGCGGAAAAGGTGGCCAGCTACATTTAAAGAGTCGATGCGGATTACAGAGAGAGAGAGAGAGAGAGAGAGAGAGAGAGAGAGAGAGAGAGAGTCTACGCAGCGCTACTTAAAGCATCCCCTTGAATAATGAATGGCAGCTGACGTTGAGGCCTGTTGGTTAGACAAGAAAGGGACCACGAGGAATGTCGAGTACTTCGTAGAGTGAAAGTTCAGCCGCGCGGGTCAATACCTTATTGTGATGAAGAGGTTGACTGATTCAAATTCCTCGCTTTTAGAAAAAAAAAAAAATTATCAGAGGGGGATTGCACTCCATCCAAACCCGCTTTTACATGTTTGTAACTTTCAAGTAAAACAAAAATAGGGTCTTATTTTTTCACCACAAATCAAGAAATTTCATAAATTCAAAGGACTTCCTGTACTTTTAATCAAAGATTTCTTTCTATAAATATACAGTATGACCTACCCCAGGACAGCAGTAAATAAAAATTCTGTGTAAAGCGATTGCAAGTAAAAACTCGATGCAATTGCAAAATTCGATAACAATTACTGATTCCTCACAATTTAAGTTCTTAACATCGATGATTAATAACACACTTCGATAAAACTGATCTGTTTTCCCTGTAGCATGTACTATGTAATTTTCCCCCGACGAAAGTAAAAACAAATGATACTATCATATAGCAATTCTTGCTAAGTATGAGAATGAACTTAAAATACCGGAAACAAAAATGAAAAACAAAGGAGACAAAAAATTTACTTTCAAAACTTAAATATTACAATAAAAAGCAGAAGGCGGAATGACTATGGATTACTATAAATAAAGGAACAATTAACAAAATGAAGATTGTTTTTTATACAAGAATTTCCTACATTTTTAATAATGGCTGCCGAATGAACCATCCTGAACAAGATACTAGCTCAGTACTGAGAGATCTAGTTACAAATAACCAAGTCATCGTCAGATATGTTAATGAGCAAGGCATTAAGAACACCACACTTTTACATGCGGGGGTTGCTGGGCTTCCTTTTTAAAAATATATTTCTTTCTTAATCAAATATTAATGAAAAAACTTCCCTCAGACCAGACGTTCACACTCACGAGCATTAAACTCATAGTGAAATCGGATTTTAATTAACAATCAAGAAAGGCAATGCCAATCTACGAAAATAGTTCATAAATCAAATCAAATCCGAGGAACCAGATTTATAACATCCATCCGTTAGTTTCAAGGTTATGGAAATAGAAACATTTTGAGGACTTAGTGACCGTTCATATATGATATATTCAAAGTCTCACTCTCTCTCTCTCTCTCTCTCTCTCTCTCTCTCTCTCTCTCTCTCTCTCTCTCTCTCTCTCTCTCTCTTGTTAGTCGTAAAAATTCAGAAAACCTTCCCTCTCTTCTCAATATTTTCAACACATTTCCAATCTATACTGTTGATTAGAAAACTAATTTCGCCTGAGTTCTGGAATAAAAATATGAGAATTATTTTCTGTAAAATATTAATATACCCTTGCATATCCCAAACCTAAATACGGAAGATTAATTCCTTCTGGTGACAAACGTTCAGGATAAAACGATGACGACTAGAAAATTATATATATATATATATATATATATATATATATATATATATATATATATATATATATATATATATATATATATATATATATATATATATATATATATATATTATATATATATACATATATATATATATACGTATATATATGTGTGTATGTTTCTATGTGTATGTATACATGCATGAGTGCGTGGGACTTTTTCTCACATACAAACGTGACTATGTTCAGAAATTTTGATCCATAAATAATTGCTTAATATCGAATGCACTAGCCCTTGGTAACACCTTACACCCAAAGGGAATGGTGAGTGACTAGGGCTTCTGCCTAAGATTTGAACCTGAGCTTTAGGTTTAGAAACAACGATAAGCAGTCGACTTTGACCACTCTTGGACTGAAGCACTTGTCAATTATAGTTCCATTTAGGTGTCAGTTTTTCCCAAGGTATAGCGAATTTAATATCGAACAGTATTTTAGAGATATATATATTATTATATATATATATATATATATATATATATATATATATATATATATATATATATATATATATATATATCAACTTCCAAGACTTGAGTAAGTTTAAAAATCTGACCACTGAAAAGAAACCTTCGCATGAAAACACTTTGTAATTCGAAGTCAGAAAACTATTACCACTGCAACTTGTACGAGCAATCATGAGCAACAAGATACAGGTCTAATTTCCCACGCAAAAAGCAAAGAATAGCAACGACTACCTTAAGGAAAACAACAATCAGGCTCTGCCTTCTGCGCTCCGACCAACTTCTACACAAAACAAATGAACTTTCACGATTAAATTACATACACAGACGGGGAGTAAAATTAAAAGACCTGAATATGTTACGTTGCTTCCTTTAATCTCCTATGAAAAGAAAAGAATACACAACTGCCAAGTCAGAAGCGAATGATAAATATAGAGAGAGCCAACGGTATGAGGTAACACAGGTAAAGGCAGCGGGTACTAATGATGGGTAATTAATAATGGATAATTGCTGACTACATGTGAATAACGAGGTGGGCTGTGGATGACAACTCAAGTTTGGCCGACCAGGACAACCGTCCCGACTGCCCACCCAGGGGCAAAAGCGCAAAGCATGGGTTATACGAGCCGAGAATGTGGGCGAAAACGATTCGGTACCTTTGGAAAGAACCATCCATTTGCCAGGAACAAAGGTCACCTGTGTTAACACAGTGTGGATATTGGTACTGTTTGTGTGTAATGGATATATGAGCGTATATGCGTTCGTGCTTATAAAATTGCTTAAAGTTGTAACTATAAAATTTTTCTATATACAATTCAAAAAATATATCAAAGTCTAAACCCATGCAATGATTATATACTTTTTCATGTAATCACGCGTGCGCGTAAGTGTTAAAGTGGTGTGTGTGTGTGTGTGTGTGTGTGTGTGTGTGTGTGTGAGAGAGAGAGAGAGAGAGAGAGAGAGAGAGAGAGAGAGAGAGAGATGCTCTTTAATAAAATTGAAAACCTTTAAAGGATTTCACTACTATAAACTTGAACTGGTGGTAATACAAAAATTGCAACTAGCTCGTGTACTGTGAAACTTTAAAATCTTTATAAATGATATTCACTTCATTATTTTACAAGTATCATTGTGATATTCAATGTCAGACAAGCAAAACTATGTAATAATGTTTAATTATTTCCACACCACCAGAGTCCCAAAACTATGCTCTGAAATGAGTAAAACATCATGATCTGCAATCGCAGAAGGTAAGACAGACGCAAATCCCAGTAAAATTAAACCGTTTGAAATACGAGGCTGTATGTAACAGTAGGCAGCACCTGTGCTGATTCGTGAATTAAAAAAAAAAATTGTCAGTCTATTAGTTACAATGACAGAACTGACTTAAAATTTGGAAACATATTCGTGGACCTGCACTCCTTGGTTACTGACACCGCCTCAAACATGCATAAAACCTCTCCCGGGCACGGAAGAGGATGAAGAAGGGCCAAATTTTACAATAACTTATCAGAAGCGATACTCGATGCAGTGCTTTGAATTCATAAACTCTCAAAGGTCTTCAAACGGAGCTTTAAACAAAGCCTGAAACTCAAGGCCTTTGTCATCATTAGAAAAAGCATAATATTACACAACGAGCCCAAGCTCACAAAGCTAATCAAATATGCGCGTGTAGCCAGGCCTTTACACTATACACGTAATTATATTAAAAATTAGCCACAAAATGCAACTTAAATAAGTAAAAACCTAAACGATCTACTATCTAATGTTCACTACTTTACTGGCAAAGAGTGTTATGGTAACACTATTGAAAAACCCGATGAACGTTATGGTTCGTTATAATATCAGGCTCGTAGGAGGCAGCAGTACTGTAAGATCAGCCCGTTCCCCAGTTCCGATTATCTGCTTTAAGCAGAAAAGTACAGTAAATATTACGAGACTTTACATTCTAAACTATTCATTCTTGCTAGGTTGATGGACCAAGGCGCCACTCTTATTGATCTTAAGAGAATTAGTTCAATATTAAACGTTACCCAGTGGTATATTTGTTCCTTTGAATTAGCCTTACAAGAGCTTTTTTTTTTTTTTTTTGCTTCAGTGTGAATATTACATTTAGGTATTTTGACTAAATATGGAAGAAGGTACAGTACCATCCTATGTAACTGCTATTACATTCCTCTAGCAAAACGGAGGTCACTAACAAACAAGTAATGTTTTCTGTACAGCGTATAATGTTGTATGAAACTCTCAGCCACGGCCCATGAAACTCTCAGCCGCGGCCCATGAAACCCTTCAGCCGCGGCCCATGAAACCCTTCAGCCACGGCCCATGAAACCTTCCAGCCACGGCCCGCTGGCGGCCTGCGTTGTTGGCAACTACAGCGGTGCCAGACCCACGATCATGGCTAACTTTAACCTTCAATAAAATAAAAACTACCGAGGCTAGATGGCTGCAATTTGACACGCTTGATGATTGGAAGGTGGATGACCAACGTACCAATTTGCAGCCCTCTAGCCTCAGTAGTTTTTATGATCTGAGGTCGGACAGAAAGTGCGGACGGACAGGCAAAGCCGGCACAATAATTTTCTTTTACAGAAAACTAAAAATTAACTCTTTCTCACTTACTGAAACTACTGTAATCAGACGTGCAATAAGAAACCTTATAAAAATATCTCATGAGTACAGAGATAAACGAAAACGAATAATGCCATGCAACATAATACAAAATAACCTGAACGTTTTTAAAGAAATTAAAATGACAACTTGTATGTACGGGCATTAAAAGTACATCGCCACTATAAAGCGAACAATAGCACTGCGAAACAAATGGGGCCTAATGAATCAAAGCCCAACATAAACATGGTTCAAATGATAGCTATGATTTAAAAGGACCATGAAAAATAATAACATTAATAATATAGTATTTACGGTGCATAGTTGGAAAACAAGTATAACTTATTCTAATTAGTTTTCAAATTTGATGTGCAGATATACATTTTTTCTAAAGGTTGTGACGTGGACGTGTGAGCATAAACATTCTTGGTGTAAACAGACCCACCGTGTGCAGGGACTCTAGCATAGAGATAAAAAAGGTGATTATCCTTCACAAAATGCAAATTATACGGCCGACAGCAGAGAATGAAAAACACCAACCGTGTTCCATCATTAACCGAGAAGAAGAAGAAGAAGAATGGAAGGTAAGGAGGTCAGTACCTGACGAGGTGGTTTACTGTTTTAACCTGACCAATGGCCTGTGGGGCATATCTCTGAAGCCCAGTGATATAAAAAAAAAATTGAGTCCGGTACATGAAACCATCGGCACTCAAAGAAAGATCAGGTAAAAATTTGGTAAGTGATGTGTGAGAGCAAAATTACAGGGTCTATAATTGCACAGCTTCAATCTAACCTGAGCCAGAGCCAACCACACCTTATGTGTACTTCCTCTGTGAGACTTTTTGTTACTTTTCCATTTGAAGATATGCAATGCATTATGTACAATACCTGACCATGTTTCCAAGGGAGGATCCTTTAATATGACATACCGTGAAATTATAAAACACGTTTGCACGAGAACCCTTAAATCTACGACTCTAGAGCCCTGTGTTTACGAAATTGAATATGTCTCTTTCGGCAACTTTCAAAAGGGAGGGAGGAGCACAACGATGAAAATTGGCCGAGTTTCTATGGTCTTCACTCCTTCATCAACTTATCAACACCTAGTTGGGAGATTCTGTTTCCCGGATATAAAATTTCCAAAAATCTCTTAAAAAATTTACTCGGCAACATTGACCCAACAGCATTCATTTTCACTCTCAGACATCGGTTTCCTTTTATATACTTCTGGTAAATGTTTTGTTTTACCAGTGGGAGGGAGGGGGAGTGTAAAGGAGGAAGCCCTCGAGGCTTCTACATTTCCTACTTACATAAGATTTTATCACAACAGTTGTTTCCAGGAAAACAAACCTTTGCATGATGATTTTTTCCTCCTATCACAACTTCTAAAACCGGAAAATACAGAAAAACTCTAACGCTTTCTTTTTAGTACTACATTATACAAGCTGAATGCAAAGATACAATTTACCATACACAAATGAATGTTTTCGGGAAAAAATTAACGTATTCTGCAAGAGTACAGTAATCAGGATAACGATGATAATAAACATATCGTAAGATTTTTAATGTACAAGTGTAAAAATGACTAGAATGTATGGAAAGCAACATAACGGTGATGACACTGAACATCAAAATGACAAACATCACCAACAAAGCTCATCTGCAAAGGAAACATGTTCATCGGCTAAATAAATAATTTAGCTGATAAATACGAATGATTTCACCCTTTGTCATTCAGATATGAAGCTAGGGGTTATTTAGCTGATGAATACGTTTCCTTTGCAACTGAGCTTTGTTGTTTATGATTGTGTTAAATTTGCTGTAGAGTACCATCACCGTTATATTGCTTTTCATACAGCCTTGTAATTTACACTTGCTGTACATTAAAAATCTTGCGACATGTTTATTATCACCGTTGTCCTGATTAACGTAAACTTACAGAATTGCTAATTTTTTCCTAAAAACAATCATTTATGGATAGTAAATTGTATTTTTGCATTCAACTTGTATAGCCTAGTACTAAACAGAAAGAATTAAATTAGTTTTATCTTTAAAAAGTGTATTTCCCGGTTTTAGAAATGACGATAGGAGGAGCAAATGGATTCCATCCATATTTCTTGCAAGTAAGAATCAGAAACGTTCCTCAGAGGTCAATCAACTTTACACAATTCGAAGAAAAGGATACTAGTGATACGTAACCACTTAAACTTCAATATTCCGTTCCACACTCGGAAAGTGTCGGCATCTTTCTCACCTGCCTGAGCGTGTTATGAATGTCAAGTTCCCTTGCTATCGTTTTGTTGAAATTCTGTGGCTCAACTCCTATGAGGAATCATAAACACTATAGTTATTAGGAGCCAAAAATAAGGATTACCGTCTGAGAGAGAGAGAGAGAGAGAGAGAGAGAGAGAGAGAGAGAGAGAGAGAGAGAGAGAGAGAGCTTACACAATGCTTATTATTTCCGTAGTGAAATTACCTAATTTAGGTTTACATATATATACATACATACTACATACGTACATACACACGATCATAAACCCAAAAAACCACATATTGCTCCCGAAGGGTCACGGGTGGCCATAGCTTAATCGCCAACGTCTATCACAAAATGAATGATATAAATAAATAAATAAAAAAGAGGGGCACAATGCAACCACCCCTTGGATTTTAAACTCCTATCTCTGCTTTATAAATTTATCAGCAAGCGAATTATTTTAGAAGAGTGGTTAATGCTCTGCGCCACAATATTTGTATTCATATTAATAATTTCGTAAGGTCCCGTTAATAAAAATATTTACATTTCGCCCTGAGAAACAACAGTTTTCGGTATTTTCCTTTTTGAGAGTAAGCCATTAAACCAATTAGTTCAGTGCAAGAACTCCAATAGGACAGCCTTTATCTGCATGAAAATGGTTACTGAGCCAATATTACATGCTCATTGCAGTATTCCCTACAACCTCGAGTCCTAAAATAAAGTGTGTAGTTTTCGAAAATAAAAGAATTTATAATATGGATAAAACAAGTACAGGCAAGAAGCTTGAGTAAATTTGAATCGAAGATGATTAAAAAGACCAAAATATAGTAAGCTCTCCACCGGATAAAAGGTTTTAGTTTTCTGTCAAAGAAAACTATTACGCCGGCTTTGTCTGTCCGTCCGCACTTTTTCTGTCCGCCCTCAGATCTTAAAGACTACTGAGGCTAGAGGGCTGCAAATTGTTATGTTGATCATCCACCCTCCAATCATCAGACATACCAAAATGCAGCCATCTAGCCTCATTAGTTTTTATTTTATTTCAGGTTAATGTTAGTCATAATCCTGCGTCTGGCAACGCTGTAGGACAGGCCACCACCGGGCCGCGGCTCATACAGCATTATTACGCTGTACAGAAAACTCGTTTCTTCGGCGCATTTTTTACTTGTTTAAATAGTTCGATACTTTTAGAGAACAGTTTTCGGTTTTTTGCCACCGGCAATTTAGTCGATAGTTATGTACTGTTATATCAATATCTGTAAATGTAATCAGCGCATCAAAAGCGTACAGATGACAGTAAAGCCAATTACTGCCTTGTGAACTTGCAGACTTTAAAAGCGGCATGGATGTCATCATTTCACTGGTTATTTTCGAAATGTGAAACAACGGTTGAATCTTAAGATTATTACAAACATCGGAATACATCTACAATTATTACGATGCATTACTGACATTAAGATGTAAATAATAAAGTTGCGAGTGAGTTTCCAAGCTCTCAGATACCTTCTTTGGTATTCGAAACCAGTGCACATATTAAGAGCAATACAATAACACAAATTTATAGTTCGTACACGTTACTGCAATGAATGGCTCATGAGATATGGAACCAACCTCATTAACAAAGCATCTCTTTCTTTTAGTAAGGTATTCTTGTCAAAGAGATCATAAATAATCAATTATCTAATTAGTGACATATGAATAGAGTGAAAAACCATTTAACAAAGCTGCTATCAGTTGCTAACGAAAATATTCACATTTACGTCAAATAAGTAAACCAGTTTTTATATTCGTTATGGGTTATAGTCAAGTTACCAATCATATCTCTAAGAAACATGTCTTTAATTTAGAATGGCCAATCAGTGCCTGTCAGTGAACACCAACTTCTGGCCGAACTATCACAAGTCATAATCAAATACGAACATTTCTACAAAACGATGACATACTTCTCATTCCGCGCCACACAGCTTCCAGCTATGGCACTAAGTAATTACGGAATAAATATGCAGGGATGTATAATTACCGAACACCTCTCTTATACTAGTGGTTCTTAACAAAAACAGAAAATGAATAGAAAGTATACTTTACATATTATGCTTAAAAATTTGAAATTAGTGATATTTTTTCATACTTTCCCCAATAAGCGAATAGCAAAATCTTAAAAAGACAAAAAAACAAAAAATTCGGTCCGTCCATTCAAACTACCCCAAAAGGCATGAAAAATGGAAGTTCACATCTGAATACTGATGTGCATTTGTGGGATTCACTGATCTCTAGCTTGTAAACTTTATGGTAAACTGCAAACATACTACATACACAACCTCCTCTTGCGCTCGCACACACACACACACACACACATATATATATATATATATATATATATATATATATATATATATATATATATATATATATATATATATATATATATATATATATAATTTACAGATAGAAAAAAATATGCTTTTATACTAATTACGTTTAGCCAAAACAACAGACAATCTTATCACTGTCAAAGGAAGATTAACCGGTTAATTACGCGGATTATGAAATTATCGAAGATGAGTAAAGTTTAACAAATTACATTTGACCATCATTTTCCTTCCAGAACCCTCCCATCTTCTCTCTCTCATTATTCTGGATATAAACACCGCTAATCCTCGATCCAATTGAAATGAGTCAAAGATAACTTCTGTACACATTTTTTAATACATTTAGTGATTAAAAGATTAATTCGCAGCACTGTAAAACCTACGACATTCTCGTCACAAATTTCTACATCTTTTTCCCCGACAAAATATGAATACCGATGGTTTATATAGTGTCGGATACAATATGACAAGCGAAATTATTAAGAGGAATAATAATGAAGCAAAAACTCTGAGAAAAAATTTCCAACTTTGAGTGTTTCGATAAAGAAGAGAATTTTATGAGGACAGTTTTTTTCATAAATACTTTAATGGTAATGATTATTAATTCGAGATCCGAGCAAGATGAGGATCATGTATTTAATGAAAAACTTATACAATAAAACCACCAAATTTTTATTTACTTCGGAAAATGGTTCATGTTTTTCCACTACAATTAAACCGAGGTAAATAGGATCAAACAATAAACAAAATAAAAATAAAGAGAATGGAAAATTACTTTTCCTTCTTAATTAATTATGTCTGATCTTTGTTCCATCCTGTCGCTAAGTTGTCCACTATACATGACGACAGGGAATACATCAGTAAAAATGAAGAATGAATGAATTACTGTTAAATTGCTGGTCAGTGCCATATATTTCTTTTGTCTGACAATGTAAATAAATAAATAACATTTACATTTATATATATATATATATATATATATATATATATATATATATATATATCCATACATAAATGGAGCTTATGTATGTAACAATACGCCTTTTCTAGTTGGGGGGAGGTGGGATTAACTCCTCAAGGTGTTAACTTTCTGGCTCTGAGCACGTCTTTTCGGATGAAGTTGCTTGCCTCATACCATTTGACCTATCAACACTTGCAACATCAGTAATCTATAAACAAATATGGAATTCGGAATAGCTCTAGTTCAGGTGAACCATACCGACTTTGTATGTACCAAACGGAGGAAGACGAGCTAACCAACATGAAAAGCAACTTTTCGATGACATGAGATGACAATCAGAACATCTTGTGCACAAAGTGACGATCTGAGCTACTTCTTTTCCAAAACAGGATTTCTAAGAAGCCCTCTCCGAAGAGGTAATGTCATCAAATTCTTCTGTCTACATCACTGTTCTTATTTAACGAAAAATCACTTCTTTTCAAACATATACTCTCATTTTTCGGGATTCTTTTCTTTTCACGCATAGATGATTATTTTCTGAAACTGTGAAATATTCCTTACTACATAATAACGAAATCTTTGGTATAAAAATCAGCAATATAAGACGAAGACTACAATGCTTGGCGCAACAATACAGCCGAGGAGAATGTATTCTTCCCATCCTACGTAAATAGATAATTATAATCGTCTACAACGCTATGACATGCAAAATGCCTGTGCTTTAACTTCCACAAATCTCTTCATTTTCAGCTCACGCTTCACAACTCTCATCTGAGTTGGTCTTGGTAGTCCAACTCATGTGGTACCCAAAGGAACCCGGCTGCCGCTTTGACGTCCTATCCTGCAAGGGGGTGGTGCAAAGGATAGAAAAGAATGAGCGCTAAGCCGCAGAAATGTTAATGAAAAAGTCTCAGAATTTTGGAAATGAAACTCGTAATTATTTCCTCAGCCTCCCCTCTTTCTCGTCTCTCCCATCTGAAAGACAAACGAAACTAATCTCTTCGTGATTAAACTTTAACCTTTTCTTTCGCCCTCTCTACTGAACCACGATTGTTTTTTAATACATTTTATTCAGGATATCTAAGCTATTAAACTTAATCTCCTCCAAAACGCTAGACACACAAACAGGCAAAATGCCCATAAAGAAAAAAACAGTAAACCAACTAAATTTTTTGACATATTTGAAATTGCAATAAACATTACACTAAGAGAAAAAAATGTAAAAAACAACTGACAAATATGCATGAACATCCATTCCAGTGATACGGAGTGGAAAGTATAAGAATCCCCGGCGATTTCTAATATGAAATATGCAAGATTACGCTTCAGGAGTTTAATAATACATCTCGAGCAACACACCAAAGAACAGTCCCGTAATACCTAACGCACAATGGATGGTTCCAAATGCCCCTGACAAGACTAGGAACACGTATTAATCAGCGACAGGCAATTATATATATATATATATATATATATATATATATATATATATATATATATATATATATATATATATATATATATATATATATATATATATATATATAAATGGATGTATGTATGTATGGTATGTATGTGTGTGTGTGTATGAAAGTTCCGGCATAACTCTGAAACGCATTGAGCAATTTCATCCAAACTTGGTATACATATGACTTACTATCTGGGAAAGAATACTGTGGGGGTAAGACATCACTGGCATCAAGGAGGGTGGGGGTGGGAAGGGGGTGACACGTAAAAATAACCAAAAACGACAGATATTAGTGTCTAATCAATAGTTTTCGAGGTTGCTGAGACTAATAGTAACACTTCCGATGCCCTTTAAGTCCAAGTTCAGCCCTGACAGGAAGGGAAGGTGAGAAGGGGTGGGAAGGGGTTGACATGTAAAAATAACAGAAAACAACATATATTAGTGTCTAATCCAGTTTTCGAGGTCGCTGAGATGAATAGTGACCATTTTTTTACCACAGAAAAACATGGTAAAATACAGCACCGCTTTATTGGTTCTTGAAATAGAAACTTTCTGGAATAATAACTTTTCTAGCTGTTTACCAACATATCTCTGAAAGCATTTTTCTATGGTAATAAGAATTTTTCTATTAAAAAATTACTATTAAAATTTCTAAGAGAATTTTATCCCCAAGTTAACGTCAGAGTAGTACTTAAACCTAAGTACACCATTGGTAGCTTAAGTACAACGACATCGTATCCCCAGAACTACAATCTCATGTTGTTTATAAATACGAGTGTAATTGCTGTAATGCAATTACACTCGTAATGGAAAAACAAAGCGGCAAGCACGTGTACGATGCCTTGAACACCTAGGAAGATCTATTAGAACAAAAAGGATTTTAATAAAACCACCATTCAGTGCCATCCAAGATCATGCAGAAAATAATGATCACCGTCTATGCTAAGAGTCATTTTCCACTCTCTCTCTAGTCGAGTGGCGGCCACGGAGCTGGCAAAAGTAGAAAGTCGGTACACTTTAAAATCGAAACCTTCCCTCACTAACAACGATAGGTCTACGGAGATGCTGTATTTTTAATTTTTAGTGTATGTGTGTATATGCCTTCATGATGCAGGTATTTGCCTCTTTTAGTATTGCTTTGTTTCGTTTTTTTATGCTTGTACATTACCATTTTTTATTTAATCTTTTGTGTAACATTACTGTACTCTAATGATCGTTTGTGATTTAGTGATATTTCAATTTTTTTCTTTCCGTGTTTTTGCTGTAAGACCTGATGATGGAGACAGTTACTCTGAAACCGGTAGTCATAACTTAATAAATGATGTTTTACTTATTTTATTTACAAGTACTTGTACTCTTTCTATCAAGACCCCGTTTTCCACGGGATAAATCAGTTGTAGATATATATATATATATATATATATATATATATATATATATATATATATATATATATATATATATATATATATATATCAACTGTTTATAATATATATATATATACACTGTATATATATAATGGGTTTTAATTTTTGAATCCTTCAACTGTTTATCAATATGAAATGTATTTGTAAAAATACACACAGAACTTAAAGCTTTTGTTCATACTTCTATGGAATTGATCAAGTCCAGAGAAGGACGGACGAAAGAAATAAAGCTTTGTAAATAATTTTACAAATACATATCGCTTTGCTAATCAAGTATATATTGTGGATGCTCTGTACACAACTCAGAGACATGTTCCAGGAAAAATTGTTATGATGTATTTACATATATACACAAATATATAAACAATATCTGTGATACATGACACAGACACACACACACCGTGGTGTTAACACACACACACAAATTTTGAGATATAACATATATATATATATATATATATATATATATATAGTTATTTACGATGGATATATATATATATCGACTGCAAAAAATGAAAGAATTGTGTGTGTGTGTAGTGGATGAAGATGTGATTACTATCGATATGATAGCTAATGAAACTGGGATCTGTTTATGAAAATCGAAACTTTCAGATAATTCTTCATTAGTTATTTAGTTATTTCAATGAAAAATCCTAATAATTAAAATTCGTGATGAAATGACAGCATATTTCCAAAAAATCTCCTTCCAGAGAAAAATAGAAACTAGAAGCTGAATCATTTTATAAATACATGTGTAAAATCAAGCTGAATGATGAGATATGCTGCGTGGACCTCCTGTGAACTTTCTCAAGACTGGCTCCAGCGTCTTCAGTGTCTGCGACATTGCTTCAAGAATTTCCAGATTTTCAAGGATCTATATCTATTTACGTATGATTATACAATGCATACATATAATTAGAAAAGGAGACGAAGCATTATCCCAAATCTCTAACATCCGCTGGACGATACTGACATTCCAAGCAATCCCCTAAGATTCCCGAAGACAGAAGCAGCTCCAGTGGAGACGAAAAGGTCTCCAGAATCCAGACGGGTCACTTGTGGCAGATTACAAAACCTGGGATAACTCAAGACACAGTTCAGTTAACTCGAAGGAGGATGGAGGAGTTCAAGAGGGAGAACGACTCTTCAGAATCCTCCGAGTAACATATCGAGAAGGCTCTGGAAAAAGCTCTGGAAAGAACAGATAAGAATCTACGCCAAAAGATCGAGGAAGCAATTAGGAGACATGAATACGTCTCAAACCTGGAGAAGGAAAATTTAGCTGGTGAGCGAAGAGGGCTCTGCTTTTTGCGAATACAAGATGATGAATTTGCAGAGGAACCAACCAGGCCAACGCCGCTGTAGGAGGCACGAGAAGGACGAAGTCGCTGGGTAATCAGTCCTGATTACGGTGGTGGAAGCTTCCCAGTGTGACGGAGGTGCAGTGATCGGCGAAGTTGGCGGCAAGTACTCGAAATTTTGCCTGGGGTACCCCCTCCCGCCATCTGATACCGCTGGGTAGGGACCTAGGGAAGCAGAGCGAGATCTATTTCACATGTTCCTCAGAGGCAACCTCTGGAGTGGCGTAAAAACCCCTAAGTTCAATGCCTGCAAAATATGCGAAATGGATCTTCCCATCCCGAGTTCAGGCATCGAGGAACGCCGTCAGGATTCGCTGCATTTCTCCTGAATGCGAAGTGGAAAGCTTTCTACCTGTAGCCAAGGAGTAACCACTAATTCATCAAAGAATGTCGTGTTTCCTACAGTGGCTGCGAAATGACTGGTGCCGGAACCCTGCAAAGGATTCATCTGTTTTCTACATAAAAGGAGAGACGCCAAAGGATCTTGGCTAGCTGACAAAGAGAATGGGGAAGGGCCCATCCCTGGTAAAAATAAACCCCCACTTCCAAGATGCCCCAGGGGTGAAACCACTTATGATCGGCAAAGGCCACAAATCTATCTAGCTGTCTATCTATCTATCTCATGGGTTTTGTTTTGAAATTTTTTTTCCATAAAAAAATCATGCGGTGCGATGAAGCACATATACCACTTAACAACATAAAACTTTTAAGGTTAGATGTAGATTCCCTATTCACAAAAGTACCAGTACAGGACGTTCTACAGTTTCTGAGACAAAAATTATCCCCCATTCAGATCATTTCCCACTAGCCCTAGATAAAATAATGAAGTTGGTTGAATTATGTGTATCTTTCCATTCAGGGAGTCATTCTATAAACAAATATTCGGGTGCAGCATGGGCAGCCCTTTAAGTCCTGTTTTAGCCAGTCTATACATGGAATTTTTGAGACTATAATAATAAATGCAATAAAACCTAAAGACATGCTGTGGATGAGATATGTAGATGATATCTTAACATTTTGGGATAATAGGTGGAGCAATTTCAATGAATTTCTTTCAAAATTAAATGCATTACTGCCTAACATCAAATATAAAGTTGAATGGGAAACAGACAACAAAATCCTTTTCTTGACATTTTAATAATCACAGACATGACAGAATACAAATTTACCATATAGAGAAAACCAGCATTCTCATTCTCATACATCCACTTTCTTAGCTATCATGACATTTCTATCAAGTTTGGCGTAGCCAGCAATTTATTCTTAAGAGCCTTACGGATTTGCTCCCCGGATTCCCTGGAAAAGGAAATTGAACTAATCCGTAAGCAGCTGCCATCTTTAAAGTACCCTGACCATATAATTGAGAAAGCAATCCACAAAGCTAACATATCTTCTACCGTCCCCCTCAAAACAAGACTAGAGAGACGCCCAACAATAAAATAAAAATCCTACACCTGGACAGGATTAAGACGTTGACACACACACTTGGAAACTCTAACCCTTTTGCTTTTACCTACCCAAATACCTTAACCAAATCCCTGATTAATGTCCAACAAAAGCCAGTCCCCAAAAGACAAGAATTTACGAAATCCCTTGCTTCGATTATGAAAAATCTTACATCGCTTTTACAGGTAAATCATTCCTCCGAGATTAATACAGCATAAACGTTCAGTTAGCGATGGAAAACAGAGCTCGGCTATTTTTAACCACATAAATAACCATAATCACTGAATAAACTGGAGTTTGTCACGTATAATTTATAGCAGCAATTGTCGGTTCAAAAGCCAGATGGTGGAATCAGCTTTGATTAAACAAAGAAATGCGATGAACGTTTCAAAATGAGCCTGGGACTCAGATATTATAAATAAATTCTTCCTCCAATCAGTGTTTAAGAAGACTAAAGAGAAATTGTCGACTGGAGTGACGTAACGGCTAATCTATGGACCTTCTGGTATAAATACCGCTTTTATGTAACACTTTCTCATTCATTGTTTGCCTGAAGAGAGAGAGAGAGAGAGAGAGACAGTTTAGTCTCTGAAATATAGCATTTACTTTCAACATTTTGGCGTTTTTATGGGCTCCTTATATTTAATGGGATTCTGTTTTAACAGAAAATATTTCTCAGTCATAATTATATATATATATATATATATATATATATATATATATATATATATATATATATATATATATATACATATACATATATATATAACTATATTTTAGTCTCTTTCCACAATACGATATTTTTCTAAAACTTTTCTTCAAATTAACTCCATATTGAAAATTAAAGTATAACCACAAAGGCAAACACCAAATTACACGAATGAACTAAACTAAATGAAATATCATCAGAATGCCTTCGAGAATTACATAATTCCACATAACTCCTCATACAGTATCATCTCCAGTGTAAAATGACTTGTTACTTTAGATGGTTAGGAGAAATCAGTACCATCAGTTTCGCGTACATTAACGACATAAATCTCAGTCTTTTAATATTAAATAAAAAAACTAGCCCATACAGAAATGAGAGAGAGAGAGAGAGAGAGAGAGAGAGAGAGAGAGAGAGAGAGAGAGAGAGATAATGTTCACAAAAGCATTACAAAAGTAAGATCGAGGTGCCAGGTACGTCCAGGCTAGGCGTTTCTACAACACATTTAAATAAGAACGAGTTTACATGGTCCTTCACGACAGAAATACAACGATGTTCATTACAAACTATCGGCTTAGGGAAGAATACTCTTCCACTGGAAGCGTTCGGCAACTTGTACCATACCTTGAAAACCTGAACCTTTTCTCTCGAAACAATAAAGATAAATCAATCCACGCAGATACATTTTATACGAACTTATGTGAGAAAGTAAATATGAAGCGATAATTATAAGACTCTCCGCGATTGAAAACAATAGAACAATAAACCAGCACCACTTAAAGTTATGGGTATATATATCTTTCCCCGCAAGATCCGGTTCGATGTTGGAGTCTGCGAGAAGTCAGACATATCACAATGAGATATAACCGTCATCAGATTTTGATAAGGGAACAAGAGCCTTCGAACACCAAACTCCACCAAAAGTTACATTCCTATTTCTCGCAAAAAAAGAAAAAAAAATTGAATCACTACAGTAGCGATGCGCGGAGTTCGTTTCCTCAAGTAAGACTGCGTAATTCAGCCCAACAAAGGACCCTTCCCATTAAAAGTTACATTCGGACGTCTCCCAAACTCGAACCATCTGTTCCCAATCACGTGGCCCACCCCTGGACAAAATTAATTTTCGTAAAAAAACAAGCACAATTTCCTGCTTAATCCTGTCAACAAACATTAAAACTGTAACGTATTTGTTGGCTCTATTAACTTAACGATGATAGTTCTGTATCTTCATATAAAGACTGGAATAATTATAAAGGGGGTTTACAAGGGCCAGCTGCTCATCTATTCATTTCACCAAAATATAATCATCTGCATGGGTCATCCAATGAAAGTATTCATCCAAGTTCATCATAATTGGTTAATCTGTTTTTCAGTTATCCTCCGGACACCTTAATACACACGCAGACACCCATATCGGCAGGCAACTAATGACAAGTAGTGCGGGAAAGATAAAAAAAAAAAACTCTAAAAAAGGATAAAGCAAAGTGAAAGCAGATCATACAGAATTATGCCAGTAACAAGTAAAAAAAGGTCGAACAATACACCGCAGAGAGAGAGAGAGAGAGAGAGAGAGAGAGAGAGAGAGAGAGAGAGAGAGAGAGAGATTGCATAAAACAGAAGCAGTGCTACAACAATCACCAACCCTTTCTGAAGTAAAAATTCCACTGAGTTATACCACTTCCTCAACCACCAGAGCCTTAACGACTCCAAACCATATAGGCTAATTACACCTTTTCAACATTTGAAGTCAAACTTCTCTTTGTTGCACACACACGCACACACACACACACACACACAGAGAGAGAGAGAGAGAGAGAGAGAGAGAGAGAGAGAGTAATCTTTTCATTTGGCAGATGTATCATAAATATTAATAGCAGATTCAGTTCGGCATGCATACAATGGCGATATTCGGATTTGTTGCCAAAGTCTTAAGAACAATTAACTTGAAAGGAAGACGAAATAACACCGTCAGATGTTATAGGCGTTCCAGTTAATTTGGGTGGATAATAAGAATTTGATGGTTGAATAAGCTATTTAATATTCAATGAAATATAATGAATAATCATACTACGCATTCACACAAAGTAAGAGAGAGAGAGAGAGAGAGATTAAAGCAAACAAGAACACAGCAGACAGACGAGGAGAGATTAAAACGAACAAACACACAGTAAGAGAGAGAGAGAGAGAGAGAGAGAGAGAGAGAGAGAGAGAGAGAGAGAGAGAGAGAATTTGAAAATACTACACAATTTGGAACACATACAAGAGACTGATGCCACTCGTTTGTCTCTAGAATCATTTCACGTTCACCATACTTAAACATGAAATGACATTCCACATGCATATGTAGAAAAGGATATTTTTCACAAGATATATTTTTTCACAACCCCGAGAACTTGAAAACCTCATAGCACAGTACTGAATACGTATTATCACTAGTTAATTCAGCGAGTATATCGTATAAAGCACGTTATAACTTTAAGATGGCTTCTGGAGAAGTGATTTCTTATGTATAACATATACGTGTCATGGGATAATTTGGGGACATGTTCCGCATGAGTTGTCAACTCTGTTATCACAGATATTTTATGAACAACTCATTTTCTTCAATTAAGAATGGACTTCATGGTTATATAACTTCCACTTGATGCAAGTATATGACAAGCATCATCAGCAGACATCGACCCCGGCACATATATACATATATTGCCAATTACCTTTGGCTTCTAAGTTCTCGAGTTTCCTGGTCTTAACATAACTTTCTCCCAAGCTCAAGAACCGTATCTTTGGCTCGGTAGTTCGTTTCAATTATTGTCGGAGCATGACTCAGCATTTTGCCAGTGTTATGGTTGTACATCGTTAATTGCCTCTCGTGTTATATATAATGTATGTTCAACTGGTTACTTTTTATACATTCAAACCTTTTTTTTTACCGCTTCTGCGTATACTTACATTTCTTATCTTTTAAATCCTTGTGCCATATATATTATGCAGGTAACTGCTCATTTTCTCTTTCATTTGTATAAGAATCCACAATTTGCTTTAGTTGGAAAGTTAGCCTAACTATTCTTTCATACATCCCACCCTTGGCTTCCATAGACGTCTAAATTCTTTCCCTATCTTTTGAACGCATCCTGCTACCTTCCCTGCCTTGTCTTTTATATGCCTTAACTTTTTCCTCATCCTACTATCATCTCTTACCATTATTACCAAATACTTACGGAAATCAACGACTTCCATTATCTCACTGTTCACATTAAAATTCGTTGCTCCATCTTCCTCGTTTCCAGTTACCCTCATAACTACTTTTCATCACATTTACTCACAACCTTCTATTCTGACACTCTACTAAACACCTCAAAATTGTTTCTCAAGTTCCTGCAGTTAATATTCAGTATTCTCAATCAGTGCTGTGTCCCCTAAAAACAGCCATTCCACATACAACGACACATTTTCTTCTCCTCATCTTTGCCCCTACTGCAGACCTGCTGTCCTATCTCCGACTTCCTACATCATTCAATAGTATCAATATCGAAGATCCACAGACACAACCCACCTTTGTCTCAGCCCATTTTTACGCCCAACTGGTCCCTCTCTCGCCCAGAAATCCGAAGACACGCTTCACTTCCAACTTTAAATCTTCATTATTCTTTACAACTAATCTCCCCTTCCATATATGCATACATTATGTATGTATGTAAGTAAGTATGTATGTATGTATGTATGTATGCATGTGCGTATGTACGTTTGGGTAAGCGTGTGCAGTCTTTCTAAAAGCTTCAACTACAATATAAATTCATAATAACATATCTAATATATCAAATGTAGGCCAAAACGAAGTTTTCTAACAATAAACGTGTCCACTTTTTGCTGTCTGGAAGTAGATATTTTAAACCTCACTTCAGCCAGATTCCTGAACCTTCATAACAATAAAATTACGATTGAACACTCTAAAGGTACCAGTGATCCCTTAAAACTTGCTTATCACTTGAAAAATCAAATTACGTTTATCAAGTTATGTGTGAAATATTGGGATATACTAGATAAAAAAGAGCATCACTCCATCAAACACTATAATTGTTTCCCTGGTCTTAATTCACTTCAAAAAAATTCTGAAGGAGAACAAAACATGTTTATCATTTACCTTATGCATACACAAATAACCCTATTCACTGGTGGTTAAAAATGAAACACTGTGCTTTTAAAACTTTAAATAAAAAATTTATTTCTAACTTCAAAAATTATAATTAAAATTCACAATCTGACAAAATTTACCATTACTTGAAAACATGAGATTTAGTTAATTCTTAAACAAGATTAATTCACAAAACTTTAACTTATCAAGAAATTACATTACTAAGCAAAATTCAAACTATTAAGACTTACTCCAGATTTGAAAAAGAAATCTTAACAAATGAAAATCAAATCAAGTATGCATTGTTAAAGTATCAACACATACAAAGTGCTAACTAAATAAATGTTAAATCACCAACATAAAAGTTTGGCTAAAACTATGAAATTATAAATACAAGAACACACAAAAAAATGTAAAAACAAGAACATACAATAAGTGCACAAAAGGTTTATCAACAATAATTTCACTAAGGCAAAATCTCTTTAAAGTATCTACCTTTTTACCATGGTAAAAAATAAGTAAAAAACCACTTTACCTTATACAAGTTTCTGAACACTTTTACACAACTCCTTTGCTGCAGTAATATACACTTTTACCTAAGGCCTGTTACTCTGCTAACTCTCTTTTCCTATGTCAGATCCTACCAAGGGAGCATTAAATATTATTAACAGTTTCCAAAAACTTGTATGTTTGGGAGAGTGACCACAAATCTTACTCTCTCCTGAATGAAGAGAGAGAGAGAGAGAGAGAGAGAGAGAGAGAGAGAGAGAGAGAGAGAGAGACCAATCTCTACAGAGTCTGAGTCTGTACTGATCAGTTTTACCAAAAAATCTTCTACGAGATTAAACCTGGGTTGGCAGTTAGACATTTTTGTAAATGGCCACTCTGGGAGAAAACAGGAATAAACAGAGTTTCTTATTCTCCAACAGGAATAAACACAATTTCTTCCACTGAATAGGGAAAAAGGATAAGGAAATTATTCTCTGGCTCAGAGAGCTATATAGGCCTGTCCTCTTATCTGCTTGATTGACAAGGGGTTTCATGTATGCACACTTGTACAACACAGAGGCAAACCAGCGATACCCAACCTGTCATCCCACATATCTCTTAAATGACAGTTTAAGTGCTTCTTTCGAAATGGAGGGGAATTACTCTGTTAGAACACCTGAGTCCACAAGAGCCAGCTGTACAAACATAATCCTAACAGCAAAATGTATTTCAATCCTAAAATCACACAGTCAAAGCAATCCTTGTAAGATCTGACACTTAGCATCTCCAACAAACACTATTATCATAGTTATTACAGTCAATGCATGACAAATACAAGAGAAAATATATAAAAAGTACAGAAAACACATTAATTTGACAGAAAACACAACTTATCATAAGACATATCATTATAATATACATACATACATACATACATATATATATATATATATATATATATATATATATATATATATATATATATATATATATATATATATATATATATATATATATATATATATATATATATATATATATATATATATATATATATATATATATATAGTGTGTGTGTGTGTGTGCCGAATCACAATTAAAACTTGCATTACGTCAGCAGTTTCAGAAGCTCATCAACATTATGTTGAACCACCGTACAAACGCTGCTTCATCCGTATTAGTCAAGAGCATTTCCTGCATATTAAGGAACTTCCATTCCGATGCCTCTTTCACGCCCTCTATTTGATCCTTCCCAAGTCTTCATAAGAATTCCTAAGACCATTTTCACATCATTCCATGTAAGAAGGAAAATAAGCCGCAAGGTTCCTCTCCCTTTAATGACGTAAGATAAAATATTTATTCCAGTACTCGGCGTTTGAAGCCTGCTCATGTTACACCTGAAGAGCAACAGGGACAGATGTTAAAAGAATTAATGGTGGAAAAATTAATCCGGTAAGAGAATTGTTCTCTTCTCCTGTCAGTCAAATGTTGCGCTCCTCCCTCATTAATGATGACATCTGCTCTACTGAAGGCCGTTCCCTACATTTAGCTATCTATCTCTTCTAGTTGCTTCTAAAGTTAATAAGAAGTCGAATCTTTGAGTCCTGTTATTAGTAGGTAAAATTTAGGCATTTGCTTTTTAACAGTCAGTTTGTCAAAAATAAGAATTTCGTAAGGACACTCGCCGCACCAGCTATTTACTTCTGTGCTTGATGTGATTCTACTAGTTCGTCGTTCCAGCAATATGACTTCTGCAACTTAGTCACGCCGCGGCAGTGTTCGTCAGCCCATACATACATACATACATACATACATACATACGTATAACTGAATCACGAAAATATGGAACGTGATGAATATATAAATAAAGATAAAATCCTTCGTGGATTTTATCTTTATTTATACATACATACATACATACATACATATATATATATATATATATATATATATATATATATATATATATATATATATATACATAAATATGACTCCGTGGATACTGCATATGACAGTATGGTCATATTAAAAAAATTATCGTCACTTACCAATGTATTTAAACCTAACACATTCAGCGCTGAAAGTAAAGTTAGTGTCGGCTGACTTTATTTGTACATATGTATGTAGTGACAACACAATGAATGACAACATACTCATTCGAGAAAAAAAATACTAAATATTGTTTTTTCTACGTGAGCATCAAACGGTCCAAAAATGCAAAATTATTTTCATGCTTCCATGGTATATAGCGATTAAAGTACTCATTATATTCTATTATCTTCTTTATTGTTAGAGAAGTTTCTACTGGTACCTTTTAGAAAGGTCATGGTCATTACAAGATCAGCGCAGAATGTGCCATTAGGTCACTCGTCGTATTAGAGTTTATGGATATACAGATATATGTAATACCCTCAAGGTTCTACTCATATATAAAAACAATCATAACAAAATTTATATCAGTGTAAATATTTAACAAGTTTAAAACAAAACTTGCATCACCTCAAGAACATTGTATCTATATTTAAATTCTTTATAGCAACGATTACTTTCAACCTTTACACAGACTCCAGAATCCGCTGCTGAAGAGACAAGTCTACTGTTATACAATGGGATGATTCTATTTCCGACACTGCAGCTCATTTCGGTGTGTTTATAAAGCGTCTTAAGGAACATACATGAATGAAAGCTTAAAATATGAATTAACGACAAAAATTACACCATATATCATTGTCAGCTTTCTTGTAACCACAAGGAAAAGTATAAAAGCCACAAATGACGATGTTCGGTAGAGGAACCAAAATAGATTAGCCCGAATAAATGCTAAAAACGGTGCTAAAATATGCATATTTCAGGTTGCTTAGCCAATCCCCACCCCCTCCCCCCCATTACCCCAACAACGAGATAGGAAGAGAAAAGAGGTGGCCTTATGACAGGAAGTGAATTTTTCCATGCAGAACTTCAAACGGAAAATACCATTAGTCAGATGGTTTTTTATCAGATTTGTGACAAGGGCGAGAGAAATCAAACATGAGTGCTAGATTATAATAAAACACCCAAGGCGTGGGAACAGGGCCAACACACATTAGTCCCAAGATCATCAACCGTAACGTTTATTCGTCTGCTTACGAACATAATCACAGTCAGAAGTTTATTGGCATAAGGATCGTAATTCATTTTAACTTGGAACTCTAGTCATCTTTATCTGAATCGTCTTCACTACATTTCCACGCGACCTTCATAAATTCAAACTATGAAAGATAAAAATCATCTTTACAGATAATACTAAGAAAAAACATAATGCAAACAGAAGTGTCCTGAAGTGAGTATTTTTCCTATTCCGGAGTAACCTTGGCCTCGCTTACGTGCCAACCACATCAATAATCATCTAATATGAATGAAACCAAGGCCAGCACTATATTTTCTCTTTCCGCAAAAAGACGAACTTTACGGGGGTAAGATTTTTTTTTAAAGTTAACTTTGAGAAACTACGCATCATGCAAATATTACACTTAAAATTAAAATATTATATATTTACATATGTGGTGTGTGCATAAGTGTACACATTTTGACATTAACCCAATTCCCCTAACACGGAAAGGAAAAAACGACATGGCAATCACTGCCATTCATAATTAAACTGTGGAATGACTCCTTCTGCAAAGCAAAACTTCCCCAACATTAGCAGCTCATCAGCTGCACGTCAAGCGCCCCAAAGACTACACAATGCACCCCTATCAAGCACGCATTAAGAAATAACTTTGTGATCAAATTAAATGCATGTAGCAAATAACCCGACAATAAAATTACTTGTTTCCCAAATCCTTTTTCCCAGAGTAAATTATGTCCTTTGTTTTACAACCTAATAAATTTTTCACCAGATAGTGCTGTACTGTTTATCAAACGTTCAGAGTGAAACAACAATGTAGTTGGAAGCCATTAAAAGAAATTTAATCAAAACTCTTTCTGGGGATACGACACTTTACAGGAAAAAATGTTCCTTTTATTTCACGACTAACACAACTGCACTGGGAACAATACAAAATAATCATATCCTCTCAGAAATAAGACAGCTAAAGTAGACGAACCTAATGACTGAGTCTTCTAGGAAAAAACAGGTATTATATCAGACTCCCGTATCTGGAATTAGACCAGTTTTCTAAGAGAGCAACAGTTAAGCTTTCCAAGAAGGCTGGGTTGGTGTTAACAGAGAATTAATGTCTGAATATTATAACTTATGAAATGAAAGCATCTATTCAAAGTTCTGCTTGTATCATGGCATGCTTGAAAAATTTCATACTAGGCAATCCTCGTGTGATCTAAGGAGCAGTACATGACAGCTGATTTTCAAATACAGTATATTCACTTGCTCAGCACTTGAGATTGTATTCTAAAAACTTACAAAATTTCTATTCCGTCCTACAGCCGCTGTAGAAGTCTTTCTTTGAGGTAAGTCCTATAAATGGCTCAATCAAGGATCACTGCTCCTGGTGCGCACGCAGCTTGTCGATTCAGCAGGGTCAAACGGCTATAACTGTCCCTGTTCCATCACACTGAGGCGAGTGATTCACGTACTTGGGTAGGATCTACGGAAAGGCGTTGTTACTGGCTCTCTAGGCTTCCTTTAGGACCTTTAGGTGATACTGCCTCCTTCAGCAGAAAAATAAATCACGACAGCTGAAGATGTAAGTAAGTCAACGTAGATTTTGGCGTGACAGATCTGAAACCTTCTATTCGCCTAACACTCACACAACTACGCTTTTCCCTTCGAGGGCGTGTCGGGGTCTCTAAGCCTTTGACAACACGACTAGTAACTTATTACCAAATTGCTTCACTATTTTGAAACGGTTTAGTGGAACTCTTAGCTAAGGCCACGAGCAGAAAGAATTATGTCTTGATCATTTCTTTCCCTTATATACCTTTACATTTTCTTCTAAACCCGTCCCTGAGCTTTTCCCTTCAGCGTCAAACCTCACTGTTTGGTATAATCTTGCGCTGTGTAGAATTCAGGTCTACCACATATACCAGATCTTTTAATTTCTTTATCCTTACATAGATATTAAACATCACTGTATGTGGATACCAACTTATCTATTATTCAGCTTGCCAACATTAATAACGTTTTCCCTACCTGACTGCTGTGTTTGGAATATTCTCTTTACATTAATCTTCCTACGTGTCCAATATTTTTCTTAATAATTTGTGCGAGAAGAGGCAGTTTCTCTTGATGAACAAGCTTTCCATTTATCTTGAAGTATTTATTGCTAGTTTAATTTAAAAGCCAACTAAAATATTAGCAAACAATATTAATCATAATAATGAGGCAAATCCCTCTTATTACACGCGTTCGTAAAACGACTTCCTTGGGTCTTTCGATCAAGTTGATACAAGGACGATATTGTCAAACTTCCAGTAATGCCTAAGGATATCAAAGTAGCACCAAATTACAGCAGGCAATTACCGGTTTAATGAGTTCTCCATAAAGTGATTAATCTACATGAGCGAAACCTTTCTTCGTATTAAAGTGACAGTACGGGAAAGGTTCAGCTTCTGTTTAAGAACAGCAAATAAATTAAGATTACTGAAAAATATAAATATATAACCCTATAAATCTGTCATACACAATTACACCTACAGGAAACACAACAACCCAATATTCAAGGTGCAACAAAGATCCTGCGTACAAAAATTTAAGATTTTTTCACTATCTATTACACCACAAATAAATTTAAAAAAACTATTACTTCTTAGTAATTCATGTTAGCTTTCTATAGTCTATAGCGTAAATGTAAAATGGTTCAGCTCGTTTTACTGTAGCCAGTGACCTTTATTTTTATATTTCTTGACAACTATGTCATTATATTATTAGATACAAAATTAAACGGAAACTTGAGAATTAATATCTACACAGTATTTTCCTCTCCTTCAGACGAGTGATTTATCGTATTATAAATTTTACCTAATTAATTCTCAGCATTACTTCCAAACTTACAAAAAAAGGGTATCGAAGCTTAATAACTTTTTAAGAATAATTATCGCTGGTTGTCTCTTTGAGATGTGCACAGGATCACATCGGAGTTGGAAATGTTATTGATCTTGAATGAGAGAGAGAGAGAGAGAGAGAGAGAGAGAGAGAGAGAGAGAGAGAGAGAGAGAGAATGGTGACTGGCATTCTACCCACGATTATGACTTATGTCTTCACTTCAGCAGCTTCTAAGATTTCTGCCTAATAACCAGTTCAAGTCTCTCTCTCTCTCTCTCTCATTCGAGATCAATAACATTCCAACTCCAATCACGTCATCATAGAAGACATAAGATATTCAGGATCCGCTCTGAGAACGCAGCCAGCCCTGAAAAATTTCTTGGATAATCCTTTCTTCTCAGCCGGACCCCAAAATTTTAATTTTTTTCCCCCCAAGTTGAATTTTATTTCCATAATAATCCTCGTTAAAAAAGATTTTCATACTTTTACAGTATTATTTATAAACACCAATAATTCTGTCTCATTTAGGCTTTTTTAAATATGAAGGCTTTCTCAGGCTGAATTTTATTTCCATAATCATTTTCGTTAAAAATTATTTACATCATTTATAGAACAATTTACAAAACAATCATTTTTTTCAAAGCCCATGATTTTGCTTCATTTATTTTTTTTTAATATGAAGGCTGACGGAGGGTCAATCTGAATCCTTTATTATACCAGCAACCTCCACCTCCCGCCCCTCCCCCAAAACACCTCACACACAAAGGGTACGGGGGGCCAAAATAAAAGACAGAGAGAACCTTCTTAGATAAAAGGGGACATAGAAATATTGGCAAAAGGGAATTAGGTAAAGAATAGCATGACTTAGCGACAGATAAAATGTTACAGAGTTAATTTTAAAAACCACGTCATCTGTTCTTACGAAAATTCCTATCAATACTACAATGATTTTCTCTATTTTATTTGTGCTGTTTTATGTTGAGGTTTCTAACTTGACTATTATTCTTTAAAAATCACCTTCTTAAGGTCATGAACTAATAAAACCGACTTTTGCAGAACCGAAATAATGTGGATTTTCTGAAAAGAAAAAAAAAATGCACAACGAAGAAACTTGGTATATTTCAATAAATGAAAATTATTGCAAGATAATATATTCCTAATAAATAAATAAATAAATAAATATAATATATATATATATATATATATATATATATATATATATATATATATATATATAAAAGTTTACTTAAGGAATAAGCATGGAAAGTTCCGTGCGTACACTCATGCAAGAGAAATTGTGTTGTTGATTAATAAATTGGCCTTAAGCCAGCACAGGCTCTTGCAAGAACAAGAACTCAAACCTAAGACTATGGAACGACGATGTACAGAGAATTCCTGACGATGGGTTACACGATCACATCCAGGGCAAGATATCTAATGTGGCAATGGGGCAACTGAGATGACCCACATGCCACAAATAGATACAAGGATACGTCTGCCAATTAAGCAACTGTGACTCTAAGAAGTCAATCGCCCGTCAGTCAGGATGTCAGCTTGGATCTAAAGTGAGCGTCACTGTAAAAATAAGAGCGGTCGTTACATCGCTTCTTGATAGGGAACATTTGCAACGGTGGTGATGCTGCATGGGACAGATGATTCTACTCTAATAGAGACATGGAAGAAGAAAAAAAAATCCTAAGCAACAAAATAATACTGAGAATATTTGCTTCTTTTTTATCCATGAAATAAGGATGCTAAAAATAAACTGGTCTCTTTCTTCATGTTTTGTCACTAAGCAAGGTCTCACTAAACAGCAGGAACTGCCTACTATCCACTTGGTCCTTCAACAACGTAAGTTTTCACCTTCTGTTAATGAGATATGTAAAATCAAGACTTCTGATCTTCAAATACTTATACATATTTTACGCTTTAATACATGAATGAATATATGTGCTATAATACAAGTCTTGCAATTCCACTGGATGTACAGTGCAGTCTCAACGATCTTTCCAAGAGATGAGTTGGGATTTCTCTCTCTCTCTCTCTCTCTCTCTCTCTCTCTCTCTCTCTCTCTCTCTCTCTCTCTCTCTCTCTCCCAGGGAAATAAATTTATAAATTTCAAAAAAATTCTAGAACTTTCTCTTAGGCCTTGTTCTTACGTCAGAAATTATTGATGGCAACATTACACCTAACTCTAATATAAACATATTTTATTTGTTGTCAGTTATAACGCTTCCCACGGAGAAGAAGGGGGCAAAGACAATCAATCACATTCGCTCAAAATCAATTTCACGAGATATATGAGCAATACTTCAAATCTCGAAAATAAAAATCATGTAACGTAATAAAACGACATGAAGGGAAGTGCTGGTAAGAAAAAATATCACATGATGCAAGGTTGTAAAACCTACAAAATATATGGTGCAGTAATGTACAATTGTGTTATTGTGTGAAAGGGACAATTTTGCATGAGAAACAATCAAAGTTAAGTATACCTTAGTTTAACCAGACCACTGAGCTGATTAACAGCTCTCCTAGGGATGGCCCGAAGGATTAGACTTATTATACGTGGCTAAGAAAATTGGTTACTTAGTAATGGGACCTACAGCTTACTGTGGAATCCGAACCACATTATACCGACAAATGAATTTCTATCGCCAGAAATAAATTCATCTAATTCTTCATTGGCCGGCCCGGAGACTCGAATTCGGGCCTACCAGAGTGCTAGCCAAGAACTCTATCAACTCGTCCAACGAGAAACTATGAGAAACAATCGTGTTCTAATGAATAAAATACTGATTATTAGCAAGAATCCTACTACTTTCAGTGTGCCTCAAAAATTCATGAATGAGTGTGTATGTTTGTCTGTGTATGAGAGAGAGAGAGAGAGAGATATTCCAACTTATAGTTCTTGCAATGATAAATAAAGATGATAGTACCCATATAATGATACTGCTCTACTAAAAAATAAAAAAATTATAGAAACATCTTTATGATATTCTACAATAATGATAACTACGAAAAGATTTGCTATCACATTTCCTTTACTGACAAAAATACGAGAAGTTAAATCTCTCTCTCTCTCTCTCTCTCTCTCTCTCTCTCTCTCTTTCTGTTAGGGAAATGAATTTATAAAATTTCTAGAACTTGCTCTTAAGCCTTGCTCTTACGTCATAAGATATTAATAGCAACATTACCCCTAACCATAATATGAACATATATTGTTTATTTTCAGTTACATCGCTTCCCACAGAGAAGAAGAATGGGACAAAGACAATCAGTCGCATTCGTCCAAAATTAATTTCACGAGACATATGAGCCATACTTCACATCTCGACAGTAAAAAAATTTTTATATCGCTATAAAGCATGAAAGAAAGTGCTGATAAGAAAAATATCGTTACATGACGCAAAATTATACGACCTACAAAAATATATGGTGCCGTGCTGTACAACTATGTTATGGCGTGAAAAGGGACACATTTTCCATTAGAAATAATCGTGCCCTTCTAAATTAAATAGTAATTACTGGCCAGAATTTTATTACTTTGAGTCTGTTTCAAAATTTAAAGTACCTATGTGTGTGTATGTGAGAGAGAGAGAGAGAGAGAGAGAGAGAGAGAGAGAGAGAGAGAGAGACATTCCAAAAGATTGTCCATTCAATGAAAAATAACGGAGATAATGTCCGTGTTATGTTCCTGTTCTACTAAAGTACAAGAATAAAAAATATAGAAACATCATCATAATAATCGAACAATGATAATTATGAAAAGATTTGCTAGTACATTTCCTTTATTGAAGAAGATGCAACGGTCTGTCTGTCTGTCTCTCTCTCTCTCTCGGCAACTGGACTCATCTCTTTCCAAAACAACCAATCACACACACATACACATGCATATATATATAAACACATATTTAAATATATATATATATATATATATATATATATATATATATATATATATATATATATATACATATATATATATATATATATATATATATATATATATATATATATATATATATATATATATATATATATATATATATATATATATATATATATATATATATATATATATATATATATATATATATATATATATATATAACGTGTAAATGTGAATTTCATAATCATGTACAAACACATGCTGGCACATATCATATCACATATTTTGCAGTCCCTTAAACAAGTCGGAAACGCTCGCCATGACATTTCTAGCCAGCTGAATTCGGCCCACATTCGGTTCCTCCCATCCTCGAAGTACGATCATTTCCTTGACAGTTGTGCAACACGCGGTTATTAGCATTGAAATTAGGACCACTTTCTGGAATACAGTTCTGATAGTTGTCGCCGTGTTACCATTTCAACATGCATTGCCATGAGGTATTTAGAGCAGAATGCCTCGGTTTTTGCGTGTGTGTGTGTGTGTTTGGTAAAACGGTTTGTGTTGCGTCACTGAACTGAGAGCCCAGGGACACGGTGCTAACTGTTTAAGCTTCATGAAATCATTACAGATTATCTGAATAACAGAAAAGAGAGTATAACCGGCCTCCTGAAAACCCGCACTTCAGTTTCGTGCACTAGCTCAGCTAAAAGATAAATTATACAAAAGCAAGAAGAATAATCAAAAACTAAAAAATGCATTTAGCGTACTGTAGCAAGGTCCCCTTTATCAATAAGAATTCTTCTTTCTAACAAGGACTCCAGCTACGTATATGGTCACTACTTTGGGTTTAACAATTACATTTTTTAAAATCCTGTCCAGACACTTAACCATATGTCATTGCCATCATATGCTGAGAAGCACATAGGCTACTTACATATACAAGGCTACAGTCAAAAGTTGTGAACTGTTCTGTCAATTAATATTATCAGCTCGTTCTAAAATTGTCTCCTGTCGGATCGGTTTTTTTTTTTTCACCGTAATGGCTCTTTTAAAGCATCAAGATTGTCAATACAAATAAGGAAAATCGTCCACGTATTCCATTATAACTTCCATTCTTTCTTAGCAGAGATGAGCTGAGTTTGAGTTTTTCTGACCGTCCCGGTTTCTTTACAATAATAAAAGGTAAGGATAATCCCTCTACAAAAGCTACAGCTGCTGCTTATAATGATATGAGTATTAGTTCTTGCCACTGCTATATTCACTTACTCACAATCTTTACTATTTTTTTTCAAGTTTTGCCTAAGAGAAAAATAATTTAACAGTTAGATCATGTACGAATTACATCATTCCAAGAGGGAGAGAGAAAAAAAACACGTGTTCTAAAAAATCTTTTCGAAATACCTATTCTTGTAAACCATTATTAATTTCTATATAAAAGCAGATATAACACTTTTTAACACACTGTCTCATTCATGGACATTTCTTTGTCGACCTACCCCAGTGAATTATTGAGCTCAGGCCAGTTGTAACTGTACAAGCGTGACCTTGAAACGGAACAGGTCAAGTCACAAAAAGTAATACGACCATATCAGGCACCAGGAGAGTGTCTTGCTTCTTCAGATTGTTTTGCATTATCCTAGACGATAAACGTTTGTAACTCTGCAGCTGTAATCTTTCCTAACTGAAATGTCGTCCAAGTTACTCACCAACTCAAAATTATAACCTAATGACACTAACCTTTGTCCCTAAACCGTTAGGGATGAGCAAACAGGCACAATAAAATTACCTCTAAAAGTTACGTTGCCTAATGCTGATTTTCTTCTGGAAGACGTTTACTAAATATACAAAACGGAAGCTCTGCACGACTACATGCGTTCGAGTCCATAATTTCTATTCTTATTATTTCATTTTAAAGTGATAATATTGTGAAATGACTTCCAAACACACTTGGTCATAATTCCTACCTTTCATTTCTTTAACTTTATACCTCTTCCTGATATCAATGAACTTAACGGCAGCATAAATTACCAATCCATAAGTCAGTTTAAACTAGGGACAACGCATAGAAATTCCTTCATACTCATTCACTAACACGAACGTTTCAGACACCGACATTAGACTATCAAAGGTAATCGATGTTGATCTGACATAATGATTAATGACCATCAAAATAAAAAATTCTTACTGCTTAGGTATATCAATATATAATTTCAGTGTATACACATGTGCGTGTATTTTTCATCATTAAGCAGAGTACCCTCACACGGGTGGCTCCAGGGGAAAAAAGCACAATGGTCATTTCCCACATTCACAATCCAACTGCTGTATGATGCCTGTTCAGAAAGCCTTCATCAGCAGTATTCCAAACCCCCCCCGCCACATTTAGCCATTCTCCTCTATCTTCCTGCATATTAAGGTCTTGCCTTCCTATTCTATCGTGCCATATATATAGGCCTTCTCTTTCTTGCTATCGCTTAGGAATTATACAGTAATTTCACTTACCTAACCACCTACCATTCTTTCCATATGACGAACCGTTTCAAAACTCCAATCTTTCCTTTCACCTATGCTAACCATTTTATTACTTCTACAGTATGTATATCCTCATTTCTCATCCTTTTCCATTCACATTGTGCCACATTTGCTACACAAACAACTCACCTCAAGCAGTTCGCACTTTTTGTTTTATTTTCACCTCAGCAGTTTCGCACCTTGTCTTTTTATTTTCATTCTACATAGGCACCTCATTTTCAAGGAAAAAAACAGAAGAGTTGGTTAAAGATTCCTTTAATACATTCCTACCTTAGCTTGCACAGAGAAAAGAGGTTCTTTCTAAATCTTTTGCACATATCCTGCTTCCTTCTTCGCTTACTTACTTTACCAATAACTTATAGGAATTAATTGCTTCCATCCTTCCACCATCTATAACATCATTTAGTGCTCCACCATTTGAGTTTCCCTTACCATCACTAATCTCTGGAGAATAGCTTCATCTGTCATTTTATATGGCATTACAATCCACCAAGAGGTCCACAACTATTCATTGAGTGCTCCTCTGCCCTCAGGCATATTATATCTACATCTCAAACCACTAGCACTATCAAGATCACATGTCTAATATCCACTTTTTACTACTCATTATATACAATGACCCAATATGTTTAGCTACCGTTTTCCTCAAGACGAGAGAGGTTCATCCTCCATCTAGCTGTATATCCTTCCCAAAAGGGTTCACTGCCCTCCACTAAGCATTCCTCTGTTTTGTGATATGGTGCGTTAGGATCCCAAACAACAGGCATTCCTTGGGCAGTAATGATCAGGCAGTTTAGATTAATGTATACTCTCTCTCTCTCCCTCTCTCAATATATATATACTGTATATATATATATATATATATATATATATATATATATATATATATATATATATATATATATATATATATATATATATATATATATATATATATATATATATTAGTGTATATGTATATTTTCGTGAGACAAAAGTCTGATGATATGATGCTATATATTCCGACGGAATACTAACCACTTACATCTGTTTTATTTTTCCTACTTTCTCTCTCATCCCACTCACAACTACAACCAACGGCAGTAAACTGACAGCCAAGTGCAGCATTCAAAGCTTAGGTCATCAGAAGCATACTTTGACGGTAGAAAGCTCTACTGCCTGGTTTTAAGTCCTGCGCGCGCGCAACAGAGAGAGAGAGAGAGAGAGAGAGAGAGAGAGAGAGAGAGCAGCAGCAGCCAAGAAATGTAAAAAGGCACTATGGATATTACTTCTCAGACTAATGAAGAAATAAGACGGGAATGTGCCATCTTTCCCGAGGGTGAAGAGAAGAGATAGCTCAAGGACTTAAAATACTTTACCACTTAATGAATATTTCGTATGATTGTCTAGGTTAAAATATACGATTTTAATGTTTACTCACGACCGCACATTCGGGCGATTCACATGCTCGTAAACGTATATAATAACAATATAATAATAATATTCATACTCTAGTGAATATGAATAATGATAGTGAAGGCGCTGGTACTACGAGACGTGACATCAGTTTGAATATTATTATTATTATATTATTATTATTATTATTATTATTATTATTATTATTACTATTATTAAGACGAATAATAATAATAATGATAATATTTCGAAAGAAGACCGCCTTTCAAACAAACTTCAGTAATTGTACCATTGGCTTCATTCACCTTTTGGTAACTGGCAAAGAGTACTATCGAAGCGTCAAGGAATAAATGAAGTTTGGACAGCTGTTATATAATTTACCTGCTGCTACAAAGAAACTCATTCGAGAGATTGAAAAACTGCAATACAAACTCAACAGAATCCAGACGGCCATTCTGTTCAAGGAAATAATAATAATAATAATAATAATAATAATAATAATAATAATAATAATAATAATAATAAAAGCGACTTAGCGTTCGGTACTATCTACATTCATATTCATTAGCAGCAGCTCAATAAAAATGACAAAACACTTGACCCAAAAAGTTTCTCATATAGCTCATAAGTTACAAAATATGCACATACGATTAACATGCAGATGTATAATCAATTCCGCTACGTTCCGCACTCGCAACATAATCCTTGTCGCGGCGGCCTGTGTTCCGCGTGACGGAATGACGAAATCGCGCGAGACATAACGGATATCGGCCAAATGGCGACACATATTCCCGTTTTGATTTTCTCTCCTCACGGGATAGACAATCTACGACACATATTCCCCGTGTTTTGACTATTTTCCCTCCTCATCAGAGACAATCTACGACACATATTCCCCGTGTTTTGACTGTTTTCCCTCCTCACGAGAGAGACAATCTACGACACATATTTCCCGTCTTTTGACAGTTTTCCCTCCTCACGGGGGAGAAAATCTACGACACATTCCCCGTGTTTTGGCTGTTTTCCCTTCTCACCGGAGACACAATCTACGAAACATATTCCCGTGTTTTCAATGTTTTTCCTCCTCACCTGAGAGACAATCTACGACACTTATTCCCCATGTTTTGACTGTTTTCCCTTCTCACCGGAGACACAATCTACGACACATATTCCCCGTGTTTTGACTGTTTTTCCTTCTCACAGGAGAGGCAATCTACGACACATATTCCCCGTGACTTAACTGTTTTCCCTCCTCACGGGGGAGACAATCTACGACACATTCCCCGTGTTTTGACTGTTTTCCCTCCTCACCGGAGACAATCTATGACACATATTCCCCGTGTTTTCACTGTTTTTCCTCCTCACCTGAGACAATCTACGACACTTATTCCCCATGTTTTGACTGTTTTCCCTCCTCACCGGAGACACAATCTACGACACATATTCTCCGTGTTTTGACTGTTTTTCCTCCTCAGCGGCGACACAATCTACGACATATTCCACGTGTTTTCACTGTTTTCCTTCCTCACGGGAGAGACAATCTACGACACATATTCTCCGTGTTTTCACTGTTTTCCTTCCTCACGGGAGAGACAATCTACGATACATATTCCCCGTGTTTTCACTGTTTTCCCTCCTCACCGGAAAGACAATCTACGACTCATATTTCCCGTCTTTTGACTGTTTTTCCCCCTCACCAAAGAGACAATCTACGACACATATTACCGTCTTTTGACTGTTTTCCCTCCTCACCAAAGAGACAATCTACGACACAAGTTCCCCGTGTTTTGACCGTTTTCCCTCCTCACGGGGAGACAATCTGCGACACATTCCCCGTGTTTTGACTGTTTTCCCTCCTCACGAGAGAGACAGTTTACGAAACATATTTCCCGTGTTTTGACTGTTTTCCCTCCTCACCAGAGAGACAATCTACGGCACATATTCCCCGTGTTTTGACTGTTTTTCCTCCTCACAGGAAAGACAATCTACGACACATATTCCCCATGTTTTGACTGTTTTCCTTCCTCACGGGGGAGGCAATCTACGACACATTCCCCGTGTTTTGGCTGTTTTCCCTCCTCACGGGAGAGACAATCTACGACACATATTCCCCGTGTTTTGACTGTTTTTCCTCCTCACAGGAGAGACAATCTACGACACATATTCCCCGTGATTTGACTGTTTTCCCTCCTCACGAGAGAGACAATCTACGACACATATTCCCCGTGTTTTGACTGTTTTTCCTCCTCACTGGAGACACAATCTACGACACATATTCCCCGTGTTCTGACTGTTTTTCCTCCTCACAGGAGAGACAATCTACGACACATATTCCCCGTGTTTTGACTGTTTTTCCTCCTCACAGGAGAGACAATCTACGACACATATTCCCCGTGATTTGACTGTTTTCCCTCCTCACCGGACACAAGACACATATTCCCCGTGTTTTCCCTCCTCACCGGAGACACAATCTACGACACATATTCCCCGTGTTTTGACTGTTTTTCCTTCTCACCTGAGACACAATCTACGACATATTCCACGTGTTTTCACTGTTTTCCCTCCTCACCGGAGACACAATCTACGACACATATTCCCCATGTTTTGACTGTTTTCCCTCCTCACCGGAGACACAATCTACGACACTTATTCCCCATGTTTTCACTGTTTTTCCTCCTCACCTGAGACAATCTACGACACTTATTCCCAATGTTTTGACTATTTTCCCTCCTCACCGAAGACACAATCTACGACACTTATTCCCCATGTTTTCACTGTTTTTCCTCCTCACCTGAGACAATCTACGACACTTATTCCCCATGTTTTGACTGTTTTCCCTCCTCACCGGAGACACAATCTACGACACATATTACCGTGTTTTGAATGTTTTCCCTCCTCACCAAAGAGACAATCTACGACACAAGTTCCCCATGTTTTGACCATTTTCCCTCCACACGGGGAGACAATCTGCGACACATTCCCCGTGTTTTGACTGTTTTCCCTCCTCACCAGAGGGACAATCTACGACACATATTTCCCGTGTTTTGACTGTTTTCCCTCCTCACCAGAGAGACAATCTACGGCACATATTCTCCGTGTTTTGACTGTTTTCCCTCCTCACCAGAGAGACAATCTACGACACATATTCTCCGTGTTTTGTCTGATTTTCATTCTCACCAGAAAGACAATCTATGGCGCATATTCCACGTGTTTTCACTGTTTTTCCTCCTCACAAGAAAGACAATCTACTGCACATATTCCCCATGTTTTGACTGTTTTCCCTCCTCACCAAAGAGACAATCTACGACACATAGTCACCGTGTTTTCACTGTTTTCCCTCCTCACGAGAGAGACAATCTACGACACTTATTCCCCATGTTTTGACTGTTTTCCCTCCTCACCGGAGACACAATCTACGACACTTATTCCCCATGTTTTCACTGTTTTTCCTCCTCACCTGAGACAATCGACGACACTTATTTCCCATGTTTTGACGGTTTTCCCTCCTCACCGGAGACGCAATCTATGACACATATTCCCCGTGTTTTGACTGTTTTCCCTCCTCACCAAAGAGACAATCTACGACACAAGTTCCCCATGTTTTGACCGGTTTTCCCTCCTCACAGGAGGCAATGTGCGACACATATTCCCGTGTTTGACTGTTTTCCCTCCTCACCAGAGGGACAAGTTCCCCATGTTTGACCGACACATACATTCCCCGTGTTTTGACTGTTTTCCCTCCTCACCAGAGAGACAATCTACGACACATATTCCCATGTTTTGACTGTTTTCCCTCCTCACGGGAGAGACAATCTACGACACATATTCTCCGTGTTTTGTCTGATTTTCGTTCTCACCAGAAAGACAATCTATGGCACATATTCCACGTGTTTTCACTGTTTTTCCTCCTCACCAGAAAGACAATCTACGGCACATATTCCCCGTGTTTTCACTGTTTTCCCTCCTCACCAGAAAGACAATCTACGACACTTATTCCCCATGTTTTCACTGTTTTTCCTCCTCACCTGAGACAATCGACGACACTTATTTCCCTTGTTTTGACTGTTTTCCCTCCTCACCGGAGACACAATCTACGACACATATTACCGTGTTTTGACTGTTTTTCCTCCTCACGGGAGAGACAATCTACGACACATATTCCACGTATTTTGACTGTTTTTCCTCCTCACCAGAGAGACAATCTACGACACATATTCCCCGTGTTTTGACTGTTTTTCTTCCTCACGGGAGAGACAATCTACGGCACATAGTCCCCGTGTTTTCACTGTTTTCTCTCCTCACCTGCGAGACAATCTACGACACATATTCCCCGTGTTTTGACTGTTTTTCCTCCTCACGGAAGAGACAATCTACGACACATATTCCCCGTGTTTTGACTGTTTTTCCTCCTCACTGGAGAGGCAATCTACGACACATATTCCCCGTGTTTTGACTGTTTTTCCTCCTCACGGGAGAGACAATTTACGACACATATTCCCCGTGTTTTGACTGTTTTTCCTCCTCACGGGAGAGACAATCTACGACACATATTCCCGTGTTTTCACTGTTTTTCCTCCTCACCAGAGAGACAATCTACGACACATATTCCCCGTGTTTTCACTGTTTTTCCTCCTCACCAGAGAGACAATCTACGACACATATTCCCCGTGTTTTGACTGTTTTCCCTCCTCACCAGAGAGACAATCTATGACACATATTACCGTGTTTTGACTGTTTTCCCTCCTCACCGGAGACGCAATCTACGACACATATTCCCCGTGTTTTGACTGTTTTTCCTCCTCACCAGAGAGACAATCTACGACACATATTCCCCATGTTTTGACTGTTTTTCCTCCTCACCAGAGAGACAATCTACGACACATATTCCCCATGTTTTGACTGTTTTCCCTCCTCACCGGAGAGAGACAATCTAACCGTGTTTTGACTGTTTTTCCTCCTCACAGAGAGACATACTACGACACATATTCCCCGTGTTTTGACTGTTTTTCCTCCTCACTCACCAGAGAGACAATCTACGACACATATTCCCCGTGTTTTGACTGTTTTCCCTCCTCACGAGAGAGACAATCTACGATACATACTAACCGTGTTTTGACTGTTTTTTCTCCTCACCAGAGAGACAATCTACGACACATATTCCCCGTGTTTTGACTGTTTTCCCTCCTCACCAGAGAGACAATCTACGACACATATTCCACGTGTTTTGACTGTTTTTCCTCCTCACCAGAGAGACAATCTACGACACATATTCCCCGTGTTTTGACTGTTTTCCCTCCTCACGAGAGAGACAATCTACGAAACATACTAACCGTGTTTTGACTGTTTTTTCTCCTCATCAGAGAGACAATCTACGACACATATTCCCGGTGTTTTGACTGTTTTCCCTCCTCACCAGAGAGACAATCTACGACACATACTAACCGTGTTTTGACTGTTTTCCCTCCTCACGAGAGAGACAATCTACGACACATATTCCCCGTGTTTTGACTGTTTTTCCTCCTCACGGAAGAGACAATCTACGACACATATTCCCCGTGTTTTGACTGTTTTTCCTCCTCACGGGAGAGACAATCTACGACACATATTCCCCGTGTTTTGACTGTTTTTCCTCCTCACGGGAGAGACAATCTACGACACATATTCCCCGTGTTTTGACTGTTTTTCCTCCTCACGGGAGAGACAATCTACGACACATATTCCCCGTGTTTTGACTGTTTTCCCTCCTCACCAGAGAGACAATCTATGTCACATATTACCGTGTTTTGACTGTTTTCCCTCCTCACGAGAGTGACAATCTACGACACATATTCCCCGTGTTTTGACTGTTTTTCCTCCTCACGGAAGAGACAATCTACGACACATATTCCCCGTGTTTTGACTGTTTTTCCTCCTCACGGGAGAGACAATCTACGACACATATTCCCCGTGTTTTGACTGTTTTTCCTCCTCACGAGAGTGACAATCTACGACACATATTCCCCGTGTTTTGACTGTTTTTCCTCCTCACCAGAGAGACAATCTACGACACATATTCCCCGTGTTTTGACTGATTTTCCCTCCTCCTCACATATTCCCGTGTTTTGACTGTTTTTCTCCTCCTCACGGAGAAAATCTACGACACATATTCCCGACACATATTACCATGTTTTGACTGTTTTTCCTCCTCACGGGAGAGAGACATATTCTCCGTGTTTTGACTGTTTTTCTTCCTCACTGGAGAGACAATCTACGACACATATTCCCCGTGTTTTGACTGTTTTCCCTCCTCACGAGAGAGGCAATCTACGACACATATTAACCGTGTTTTGACTGTTTTTCCTCCTCACGGGAGAGACAATCTACGACACTATTCCCCGTGTTTTGACTGTTTTTCTTCCTCGTGGAAGAGACAATCTAATAAATTCATTCAACGAGCAACTCGCCTTTCTCGTCGCCATCTGGGGACAATCTAGATCAAGAAAACCTGAGCCATCTTTGAGCACCAGAGATCAAAGGTACCTATCAATTAAATTACTTAGGCAACCTCGTTTATGCCTCTAGAATCTGAGATGAGAGAGGAGAGTCTCTTAAGAACTGACTCTCTCACCATTTCTGTTACTGCTGTTCGTACCTCTCGTCTCTCTCTTCCGCCTCTCTCTCTTTCTCTCGTGACCTGACATTCTTATCTTTGTCTGGATCTAGGCGGTAATGTTATCAATTTATTATTGTACACTGACGGAATATTCCACAGGAGATTCCACAACTTAGGTATTCTCTAATTTGCTGAGTGACCATATGCTAACTGTGAAACACAGTGAGGTGGATGAATAGACAGGTTGAGAAAAATCAACTGGATCCCAAATATCTAGTAAAATTTTGTGCATGAAAACATGAACGAAGCTGTCTCCTAAAGACGCGCCTTTTAAGGCATTTTTACAATAAAATTCCACTACCCACAATAAACGCTATATTAATGGTCCCAGCCATGAAAATGTAAACGTGAACCATGTTCATACTTGCCATTAATTTCAATATCAGTTATGAAAATTGACATCTTTCAAAATAACGCTGCTATGTCTGCTCATCTTGTTTTATATATATATATATATATATATATATATATATATATATATATATATATATATATATATATATATATATATATATATATATATATATGTATATGTATATATATATATATATATAATATATATATATATATATATATATATATATATGTATATATGTATGTATATATATAAATATATATTATATTATATAAATTTGACTCACATCAAGATCGAACCCAGGTCTTTCAATTGAAAGGCAAGGGCGATGCCTACTAGGCCATACAAGTAATTTCAATTGAAAGGCAAGGGCGCTGCCCACTAGGCCATATTTGTACGGCCTAGTGGGCAGCATCCTTGCCTTTCAATTGAAAAACCTGGGTTCGATCCTGATGAGAGTCAGAAATTTATTTTTGCTCCACACGTGATTGTGTGTTGATTATTTCTATATATACATATATATATGTATATATACACAAACACGCACAAACGTGTATATGTATACTATATAAATATAATGTAAGTATGAATGTATGAATGTTTGTGTGGATGCCTTAGCTGAGTAACAGAGCTCTAGCATTAAAGTAGGTTTGCTTGGTCCGTGGTTCGTTCCTGGACTACCTCCCACCAAGTTGTAAATGAGTACAAGAGTCTATTGAGGCCAAGGGAAAGGATGCGGTGATAGCAGCCCCATCTTTAAAAATTTTAGAAAAACGGGAAGAATATCCTTACGGCGCCATCCCCTCCAAAGAGAAAAAGACATGTTTGTATATCTACTATATATATATATATATATATATATATATATATATATATATATATATATATATATATATATATATATAAATTATACACACACATTATATATATATATATATATATATATATATATATATATATATATATATATATAAATTATACACACATATATATATATATATATATATATATATATATATATATAATATAAATTATACATACACATATATATGTGTATAATTACATATACATAATATATAAATAAATATACTATATAAATATAAATATATATATATATATATATATATATATATATATATATATATATATATATATATATATATATATATACACATATAAAGATTTATATATATATATAATATATATATATATAATGTGTGTGTGTGTAATTATAATAGCCACAATGCCTTCTTAACTTTCTCGAATTCTTCGCCTTTTTGGATACGGTTGTCGCAACAAAGCCTTAAGACCCAAGTGCAAGAATTATGAAGAAATTCTGATGTGCGGTAGCGGGAAACGAACCCGGGTCCGCTAATCAGAACGAGGTACCACTGCCGACCTGACCATGAGAAGGATAAAAGTCTATTGCCTCTCATACATACATATACCTGTCGTTTTCATATATATATATATATATATATATATATATATATATATATATATATATATATATATATATATATATATATATATATATATATATATATATATATATATATATATATATATATATATATATATATATATATATATATGACTTTTATCACATCACCGTGATTCATATACAATCACCTGCTGGCCGGATGGGTTAATGCGTCCACTGTAGTCCTGAGTTCTTGTCCTTCGCTGGTTCGAGCCCACGGGACGACGACCTTATTATCAACTAAAAAATTCCCCTTCGTTAATATAAATGAAAATATATTATTTCCGAGGTATAGCGAATAGCGAATTGGATATTAAAGGACGTTTGTAGCTTACTGATTATATATATATATATATATATATATATATATATATATATATATATATATATATAGAGCTGGAATATAACATGTAGCGTAAAAAGCAATAAAAATCGACTGTCCATGATGGTGAGGATGGGTCTATTATAATATATATATATATATATATATATATATATATATATATATATATATATATAATGTAGGTATATGTATATATAGAGTATATATTTATATCGTGGTCAGGTATATATATGGAAACGACAGGTTCTGATCTATGAGAGTCAATAGGTTTCGTTATCCTTCTCGTGGTCAGGTCAGAATTTCTCGTTCTGATTATTTCTTGCACTTGGGTCTTAAGACTTATTAGTGACAAGCGTACCAAAAAGCACATCAGAATTCGAGAAAGTTTATGGCATTTCTATTGCAATTACATATGAATCTTAAGACTTATTAGTGATTCTATATATCCAAAAGATATATATAGAATATATATATATCATAGGGGGCATTATATATATATATATATATATATATATAATATATATATATAATAAGCGCGGATGGACCATGGAAATGTAATAATCTCAGCATAATTCTTTATTTCCAACGTTCCGTAATAAAAAGCTTTATTACATCATCAGGGAATCTGTTAAATAATGAATAAAATTACTTTAAAAATTGCTCTAAAAATCAATAAAATCCATAAAATACTTCACAGTTAGAATACAAGATAAAAAAAACGAAAAAAACAAAAAAGACATAAAAGCAAAATCAAAGACCACTAACCAACCTTATACCAAGAAGGCAGAAGACAGAATGCATAAAAAAAAAAGTTAACTCAGGTACAGCTGAGTGGAGGAGGTCTGGGTATTTAACTGGGGAACCAGTTGTTTAATAAATAATGATTCCAGGATAGGCAGTTCGCATGCATTAGTTGTTTGGCCTATGATACAGAAATCGTTTCTATCAATATATGTTTCACAAATTTTCGAATGGTTTCTTATGCTTGAATCTGACCCTCAGTAACTGGCAAGCCTTCCATCAAAACTTAATCCCCGATTTTGAGAGTAACTGATTCTGACAGAACTTGTTTTTCAAAAATCTCCTCGTGGATCAAACAATTCATGAACATCCCAGAGTTACAAAATTAGCTTTTAGGCATTTTTTTACATGATGATTCTTTTCGACAAAGGTTTGCACAAATTGTCCATAAACATTATGGTGCCATTAATCTAAAATTAATTCCTAAAAATCCACTAACGATTGGTTCCTTTTTCAGATACAAAGATCGATTAAACCCTCTTTTGACCTCTAACGTGGTATATAAGTATACTTGCCCTAAGTGTAACTCTGGGACATATGTCGGATCCACGAGGAGGTTACTGAGGGTCAGATTCGACTCCCATCGGGGATTAAGTTTTCGGACTGGCTGTAGGCTCTCCAATCCCGAGCATTCAAGCATAAGAAACCATTCGAAAATTTGTAAAACATATATTGATAGAAACGATTTCTGTATCATAGGCCAAACAACTAATGCATGCGAACTGCCTATCCTGGAATCATTATTTATTAAACAACTGGTTCCCCAGTTAAATACCCAGACCTCCTCCACTCAGTTCTACCTGAGTTAACTTTTTTTTTATGCATTCTGTCTTCTGCCTTCTTGGTATAAGGTTGGTTAGCGCTGTTTGATTTTGCTTTTATGTCTTTTTTGTTTTTTCGTTTTTTGATCTTGTATTCTAACTGTGAAGTATTTTATGGATTTTATTGATTTTTAGAGCAATTTTTAAAGTAATTTTATTCATTATTTAACAGATTCCCTGATGATGTAATAAAGCTTTTTATTACGACACGTTGGAAATAAAGAATTATGCTGAGATTAGTACATTTCCATGGTCCACCTTCGCGCTGATATGTGCCGCTGGCCGTCGCCAACTTTTTGTATATTTTGATATATATATATATATATATATATATATATATATATATATATATATATATATATATATATATATATTACATACACAATTAAAACCACTTATCCGTTCACCAATGCAGCAGTTTCTTCGATATCTTCAAATGTAAAATTCATGACGTATGTTCATGTAGGTAAAAGACCACTTGGCATAACTCGTCGAGGCAATATAAATTTACTTTCATCACATCCCATTATATATCCCTTATTTGGATCGTTTTCTGGGTCTTTAATACAATATAAAATAAAAGTAAAAAATAAAAATAAAAATACTGAACATGTCAGATGAGTGCAACTATTCACAAGTAAAGGTCTGACTTCATCCATCATGCTCGTACATCAAAAAGTTGGGCAACTAAGCTGGATAATTCTCAGCTTAACTTTCAACAGTCATACAAGCTTCCATCCCTTCAAAAAAATAACACGTTTTTCATATAAAGGCTTAATCCTTCAAACATTTTTTTTACTAGAGTTGGAAAACCATGATAATTTTTATGCATATGAAAAAATGCACGTTTATCAAGATACAAAGGTTTAAAAGGAAACAACCTACAAACAGTGTAATTTATTTTTACCTAACTTCGTAAATAAAACTGGTAAGTTGCCCTTTTTTACACCACTTACAGATCATCTGACTAGAAAAGAATACAAATCACGCACTTGTTTTGGATATCGCTCTGAAATCGGGTTCCAATCACAGCATAAGAGCTTATAAATATATTTTCCAAAAATTATATAATTAAAATGCTATGTATCGAACAGTCTTAGGGAATATTCATTTGAAGCAGTGGCAGTAGACCTTCGCTAATAAGGGTGACATCCAACTGCATTAAAAAATTAAAAGCCTCCCGTTTTAAGGAAAAATTATGGACATTATGACTTTGTAAGTTAACGCGAAGTAGCGTAAACCTGCAAAGCGTAGGCCCGTAATCTTTGTTTTAAAGTTGTACTGATGCCCATAAAATAAAATCAGAAATACAGATGTCTTCTCCATTAAGCACATGCACAATGCAACTCGTAATTCAAATTAAGGTTATACAGTTCTTGAAAGGCAACACTTTATCACTAAGATTTCTGGGAAATATCATAAATTGAAAATTTCCCTAGAGTAGGTGACATTTTATCTTATAACTCCAGGGGATTTGTTAAGAAGAAAATTTCTCGAGACAGTTTCGGACATGAAGGTTAATAACATCAAACGGGTACAATTTTAGCATGCAAGAAATACTGTGTTGATAAATCAAACCACCTTGCACACTTGTTTTAGGTACTATACTGACACCGACGCATTATAATCACAAAATACTTGGGTGTCCAAAGAACATGCCACCCAAGTATCCGGAGAGAAGACATAACGACCAGAATTGCTTGCAAAGATTTATTACTTGTTATGAATGTCAATACAGCACGCGTTGATTAAAGACTTAGAGGTTCGGGGG
>NC_089744.1:54569098-54689098 GCF_040412425.1 Macrobrachium rosenbergii
ATATATATATATATATATATATATATATATATATATATATATATATATACACATATATAGGAGTGTGTGTCTGAATTTTAGCAGATCTTTTGCTATAGACCGTCTTATGATTTTTACACTAAGCAGCGGGGAGAAATGCTATGATTTTATTTACATGTTCTTTGTTTCATTTTACAACTGTTACAGAATCGTTTCATGTTAGGTGAAAACTAATAAATCAACCCTTTATGATTTGACATAAGTCATATATTTCACAGTACTGATTCGTATAATAGCACTTTTTCGACTGAGCATATTTTGTTGTAGTAAAGCAAGAAAAATAAAGATACGTCTCAGTTGCCAGTAAGCGTGTTTATAACAACGTTAAGGAATCGGATCCTTTGTTTTTGAGACTCGTTACTCATTTACAAAAGATACCTAAAAAAATGATAAAAATAATTCAAGGAAATGATTAACTATATTCTTATCGAATTAAGACCAAAATCTGAAAGTTATTTGTATATTTTAATAACACTTTTACACGCATATTTGGTGGGAGAAAAACACATCTTTCTTTTCCAAAGCAAAGCATTGCTTTATTATCAAAATTCTCATCTTGATGAAGGCTTTGAGCATAGGTATCCCAAAACTAACGCATATTAATTACGGTAAATTACTTCTCTAACAATGGGTACGACATTCCAACATTTTGTCAAGCGAAAAAGCAATCATAAACATACCGAAAGTTATAACATACACTAAGAAAAGCAAGCAAAGATAATCGGCAAATTAACTTTGAGTAAAAGCAAGTAAAACAAGTACAAAATGCGCCGAAGTTTCTTCGGCGCAATCGAGTTTTCTGCATAGCGTACGAGCCGTGGACCAAGACACTTTCAGCCACGGCCCGGTGGTGACCTGTCCTACAGCGTTGCCAGACTCACGATCATGGCTACCTTAAACCCCAAATAAAATCAAAACTACTGAGGCTAGGGGGCTGCATTTTGGTACATACCAATTTGCAGCCCTCTAGCCTCAGTAGCTTTTAAGATCTGAGGGTGGAAAGAAAAAGTGCGGACGGACACACAAAGCCATCGCAATAGTTTTCTTTTACAGAAAACTAAAACGACGAAACACCTGAATAATTTTGACTCTTACAAAGCGTCAGAAGCCTTGGAAATATAAACACAACCAGCCAGCGAGAGAGAGAGAGAGAGAGAGAGAGAGAGAGAGAGAGTTTCTTATGCAACCAAATGGATACGCTGCAGCAGGGTAACAGAAATATTTTTTTCAGAGCATATTTTCTTTTTCCTTTCAAGAATAAAACGAATGGGGCTGCATTTTTCTCTTTCGTTTTCAGTCTAGAATTAATAAAAGCAACAGCTATCAGGAGTACTCATATTTCTTTTACAAAACACACACACCCTATATTATATAATATATTTACAGTGCATATGTATGTACGTATGTGTGTGTCTATATAAATAATATATATATATATATATATATATATATATATAAAACACATGGATATAACTTAATTTAAAGACATAGTACATAATATGTAAATAAAGACATACGTATGTATGTATGTATGTATATATATACATATCTGTACATGTATATACTATATATATATAATATACTGTATATATCTATACATGTATATACTATATATATATACATATATATACATATATAAATATATCTATATAATATATACAGTATGTAACACTTAATGCAAAGACGTAATACATACTATATACATGAAAGTGACCTGTAGATTCTACATATATTTCAGCCTAAAAATGCAATAAACGAATAAAAAATTCCTGGCTATGATGGTGAAAATGTATCTGAATTCGGCAGATACAAGTACGTATGAGCGGTAATAGATTTATACCTTTCTTCGTGGCCAAGTATTTAACGTTACCTTGTGCTGATACGCCGACCCGAGATCGAATCTCGGCCGGGCATCAATCACTATAGCTTCATTTGTCATAGGTTTCTCAGTGACGAGCGCTTCCAAAAATGAAGAATTCGAGAAGTTAAGTGGGCATTGTGGCTAATAGTGCCAGTAGTCTCTAAAGATGACACAGTACACTACATATTATATCTTTTCTTCTTATATATATATATATATATATATATATATATATATATATATATATATATATATATATGTGTATATATAATTTATGCATATATGTATATAAATTTATATATATATATATATATATTTATTTCGAGATTAAAGCCTTTTTAAGGGTATACAGAGGACATAAACATGAACTTTATTGCAAATACGAAAAACTAAACACAATTTAAAAGACATAAGAGCAAAAAAATCAAGCCTTCAGTCAATATAAATTACTTAGTGAAATACTGACGTACTTAGGCTAAAAGAATAAATCTAAAAATACACAATCATTAAGGCTAAGACACTGAACAGATAAACAAGTGGTGTGTGCTAGTAATGCAATGAATTTAGACACAAAACTAAAACACAGATATAAAACATAAAACAAAAAACCAAAACAAAGGAACAGAATATCCCTTACCATCTCGGGTAGAAGCCGGAGGTGTTCTGATCTCGGGAAGGCAACGAAGTTAAGAGATAAAATTTCATTTTAGGTTATTTTCAGCGAGACAGAAGCAGTGGAACTATTGAGGGAGCGGCAGCTTTGTTTAATAAACACTGATCTTAAAAACACTAAAGAATGTTGATTTGGTGACTGGGCTGAGACCTTGAAGGCTTTGTACTGATTTTTGTATTTGCATTCAAAACAGTGGAATCTGATAGCAGAGCTCTCCTTACTATTTAAAGCGTTGCCAGTTTTGTTGTTAACTCGCCAAAATTACATCCCTTGCAATACATTTTTCTGTACAGACTCTATTTAAGTTTCTGTATATTTTCATTGTTTTTGGTCCGAGCACTTCAATAGTTCACTACGTAATTTGGATTAACTGTGAAGATTTGATTTTTTCTGCTTTTATGTCTTTAAAATTATGAGTCTAGCTTTATATTCTATGCAATGTATCAACACTCAAGATTTTATCTTTTCTAAACTTGAATATGGGATTCAGTCTCCAAACGCTGGTCCTTTGTAAATAATTCTGGGAATACTGAGTGGGTTTCTGTCTACCCTCTTATTACGAATAAGGCTTTCCAAGAGTGACCATGCTCCTGAGTATGTATGTATGAATGTATGCACGGGTGTATGCATACACAAAATAGAAGAAAAATTAAATTGTAATACATTTAAAATTGCAAAACTTGCATTTACCAAATTCTATATACTACGCGATATTTTCACTGTAAGTCCGTAAATATTCAGGCATATTAATAAGGCCATGTAGCAAACAAAACAATCCACAACCCGCCGTCACGTGAGGATTAAATACTTGAAAATAATATGAGTAATCCACACTCCTGTTTATCTGTCTCAAGACTATGGAATCCTTAATCACATCTGTACCTATATATATCAAGTTACCATATAATGTCTTCTGGAAACAAAAAACTTGTCTACCAGCGGAGTAAATCATTGTTCACAGTTTCTCTCATCACGTCATGAAGCAAGAAAATATTCTGGTAATAGTGTCACTTACAAAAACAGAAAAAAGAAAATCAAAATTTGATAAACACGTCACCGGATATAATAATAAACATAACATAACTATCAAAATTAGAAATGTCTCACTCATATTTAGTGGTTAAGAACTGAGTTATAAACAAGGCCCCATAGGTGTTTGTCATCCTACTGTATAAAATACAAAGTGAATCCATACATTTTTTCCTCTGTGTAACACTGATAGTCAATGGGTAACTTAGCGTTTAAAGATGCTGTTGTCCAGCTGGGGCAAAGCATCTCTTACAACTAACCCCTTCAAAAGTATACAGCAGAATGAAGGCGGCTTCCAGAAAGCCGATTCGACCCCTTTTATATTACTATCTATTTTTAAAGTAATCCACAGCATGCCAGAATCACAAGCATTCATAATTCACGTTTCATACCCGCTTTTGTATTTATTAAAGTTCAGTGTACTTGTTTGAAGACAAGGTGAGATTGCTAAATTTCTTTTACCTATGAATAACCACGAAAGTCAATTAAAATTCCGATTAACATTCATCCACCGTTTACGGATATACACAAGATACAAAACCTCTACCACGAGGGAAGGAAGGTAATCCTTCTCTGCATTTCGTAGCATCTCATTACGATTCTACGAGAAGCAAAAAAGCGAAGGTCTAGGAGACCAGTGTGTCCCTTTAAGAGGTCAGAGAAAGGATGCATCACTTTCATTAATTCATAAGGGGGATATAACGGGGAAAAAGACGTTGGCATCATCTAAGGTTGTGTTGTCGACGCACAAAGGATTAATGAACAAAGAGGTCAACGAGAGGGGGAGGGGGGTGAGGGTGGTGGAAGAGGGGAGGGGGGATGGGAAGTTAAGTACCCAGGAGAAAAGGCAGAACACTCATTTGGTTTATTTCTGTCATTGTTTGCTTTAGATAAACAAAGAGGGAGGGTGCGCCGTTATACCTTCCTTCTAGCATCTACGCAGAGCAAAAACTTCTAACGTAAAATAAGAAGGTGAATTTCAAGTCACTTTTTTTATGCGCAGAATGATGAAACATGACCAAGAGGCACTTTCATGCTTGAAAATGAACGAATCCTACGCTTAATTTATTTGTGGCATCGCAATGAAATCAAAGTGTCAGTGCATTTTTTTAAAATCATAATATTGTCTCCAAAAACACTGAAAATGACATTTTGACAACAAAAATAAATTGAACTAAACGCAAGAAAAAAAATAATAAATTTGGTGAAGTAGCGTAAAGGTAAACATAGATTACTGCATGGCAGCGCGGTTCTAATACGCCTAAGACAAAACTAGCAAAGAGAGTGTTACGAGTGGAAGATATTATTGACACAGAATACTCAGTTCAGAATGAAGTGAAATTGATATGATGAAAGTGAAGCTTGAGTAAGCTTATAAGGTAGAATGTCGGAGTCCTGGCTTCTCGGTTATTCAATATGTGGGCCCATATAAATGTGTGATAAGTCTAATTAAGTAAAGAGCAGCTGTAGCTGGGTACTGTCAAAAGAATGAGGTGGGAATCCAAGTGTCCAATGTTTGTGAGATGTGTATTTATTAGTAACAGGGAAGGGAAGCTGCAGGGACTGGTACAAGTGATTTGAAAGAGCAGAAAGTTAAAACTGAATATCACCAAAAGTAAGACCATGACGGAAAAAAGAAGCCGTGAAGATGGAGTTACAAATTCTATAGAGGGTAAAAATAAGGATTTGGGTTTCTGAATTACTAATCTGGGAATGAATGTGTCACATGAATAAAAGACTGAAAAAGAATAGAAAAAGTGAATTAAAAAGGTTAAGCACAGAGGAAGCAGAATGGAAAAGTTTAATGAACGTGAATGAAGGATTAAATGTGGAAGTCGTTAAAATGAACTGTCAACATAGTGTATGACTGAAAAGAGGTGGTTAAAAGGCTTAGAAAGTACAGGGAAACTAGGATTAATAAAAATGTAGCATGTAACTAAAATGTAGGATGTGATCAAAATGAGGATGTGATAAAAGTGTACGATGTAATAAAAATGTAGGATGTAACAAAAACGTAGGACGTGATAAAAAAATATAGGGTGTAACAAAAATGTAGGTTGTAATAAAAATGTAGGATAGGAAAAAAACGTAGGATGTAATAAAAATGTAGGATATGATAAAAATGTGGGGCGTAATAAAAATGTAGGATGTGATAAAATGCAGGATGTAATAAAATATACAGCGCAGGTAGAGAGATGAATCAGCGTTTCTCGAGATTGTTTGTATATTTGGAGACAATAAGAAAGGACAGGTTATTTATTACAAGTACATGATAACTCGGGAGCTTTGGGAAGAAGGAGAAGAAATAAAAAATGAATATTGTTGCCGGTAACTGACTGATTTTCGATTGAGGAGATTTAGCATATTTTAAAGTAATTTATATTTTTCCTAACCTACAAACCTGAAGGACTTTACGTGGGATTTAGTTCGGGTTAGCAAGCTAAATTCTATGCAAAGAACGAAGGTTTGTATTTGTGTAGGAATTACCTGACTTCAATTTGGAATCGGTCAAATAATGTAAAGACGATTAAAATGGCAAAATAAAAACAGTGCAATAAAAAAGAAGACGAATAAAAAAAGTAAAAAGGAGGATTCCGGGCCACCAGAAACACGACTGTTTCCAAATGATCCGAGAATTCCAGACGTAAACTGATCAACTGCATTCGATTCCATAAGCGAGACTCAAAGGGTGAGTTGGGCAAAGAAGAAATCCAATTGCAGGATCTCCCTCCCTCCTCTGGACTCTCGTTCCTCCTACGCCAATTTGCAAGGATAATTCACTTTCAGAACTTCACAAGAACAACCGACCATTTCGGATCAGGGTGCTACGAGAATATTACAATGACAAAGCTTAACATACTAATGACATTAAGACGTTCCTGTCATTTGCTTACAGGTTTTGAGGGGACATACATACATTTCATATATCTCTTATAATGTCGTTATGACTGTCATTACGTCCAATATTAATGATGCATCCAGCAAGAGATATTTCACAGGTATACCTTACTAGCATGAGAAAGGCACTACTGTCGTCAGTGGTCTTCCTTCCTTAGGTTTTGAAGATATATATGAATATACCTCGTCGCTGAGACGCCAAACTAAATTTTCTATGCGTGAAACAAGGACGCAATAAATACCGAAAAAGGTTCATTCATACGCAAACCACTTCGAGGAAAATCCTCGCTTCAAAGTCGGCGGTCTCTTTGCTGGATGCGTCTTGTTGACATCATTACAGACAAAAACACATCCAGTCTCTTCCTTTATGGCTGGTCTCGCCTTTCCCCTTTCTATAATGACGATAGATGTTCAGTATTTCTGGCAAGAGTAAACACTTTATAAATTACATCTCACAGAGCATGGCATCACTGTGTTAATTTGCCTTATTTTAGTCACATTTTAATCTTCCTTCTGTATCTGGGCTGTTATCACGGTATGGCACACGAGAGAGAGAGAGAGAGAGAGAGAGAGAGAGAGAGAGAGAGAGAGAGAGAGAGAGAGAGAGAGAGAGAGGTCCTTTTGCGCGAAATAATAACTGTCAGATAACTTTTGACAATAAGTTAATAAAAAACAAACCCCTTTAACACTAAAGTAAAAATCTGATTGAAACCTTTTATGCATGATTCCAATGAGATGTTTTATATTTCATTTCGCCGAAATTTTTAAAGTATAATTTCGTTTCTCTTCTTGTGTCTGAATTTTAACTGCTACCAGCACCAGTTGCAGCTGTAAAATAAAGATTTAGAACACAAAATAAGGTTTATAGCGTATACGAGAAAGGAATCCACATTGTTAAGTAAGAATTCCTTGTAGGGACAACAGAACATTCATAAAGATTCGATACAGTTACGCTAGGTAATCCAAGGGCTCAGTGGTAGAGATTTATATAAAAGATAAGATCATAAAGAACTGTACAATACTGTTTAAAATGTTACGTTATCAAAAACATTTATTCCATAAAAGATAGAAGAAATTTAGTACGTTAGTATCTAATACACAGCCTTAGGCTACCCCAAATTTACAACACCGCCAATTTTCGATTTGGCTAACTAACTATGTCGATAAGTGAATGGTCAGACATGATTTCCTACATATGATCAGGTGAACCCGCGTCTCTTCACAATAACTGATTCTCTCTCTCCTCTCCTCCTCTCTCTCTTTACATTCACAAACAGTCACACTTACAATGGGCGCTGCTAAGCTTATTTTTAGCAGGCAACAAGCAATACCGTGAAAAAAAGCAAATACAGTCAAAATTATACGAAAACACATTGAGACGATGGATTTCATAAGGTATAATAATCTTTAAAATGCACATGTAGTCTATCACTGGTTCAGCGGTTTTGGGGGTGGCAGTGGCTGGTGTCTTGCTTTCTCGGAAGCCCCCCTCAATAAGAAATTGATGACAAAGAAAAGAAATCCAACATTTTTTGTCAAAATAAAAAAAAGCACTCATTCCGTTTCGCTACTTCGAACACATTCTGAGACATCATATCATTATGAATCCATAAGAATTAAGAGTATACCTGTTCATGCGTAAAATATAATACTTACCAACTGATGAAATAAAATTAAAAAATTATAGTGACAAAAAAAAAAGGAAATTACCAACACATCGCCAACCAAACACACTAGAATGACATTCCCTTACACTGCAGTCAGTTTCCCAAAGACTAGTTTTAATACAACAGTAAGACTTACACTGAATGAATAAAAAGACAGATGAATAATAAACATTAATAAAAAGATCAATAAATAAGTGAGGACTAATACAATGATCCCAGGACAACAAAGGCCACTTGAAATTAGACCTCGATGACGCTGTATTAGTCCATCAGCCAGGGTCCGATTTTTGGCTCATCGGTATCAAATGGGGGGAGAATGCTCATAGTGTATTTTGGGTAGGTATATATGTCTAGTGTTAGAAAACATGTCATAGCATTGTGGCAGCTGTAGCTTTGCATGTGTTATCTCCCATTTGTTGTAAACATTCATGTGAATTTTGAAGGTCTCTGGGAAAACACTTTTTTGACTAGGGGGAGGAAAAATGCTTTAATGCAGATTTCTGAAATTTTACCAGACTATACATAGATTTTTGTCAATCACCACTGTAAATATTATTAACCTACGTGTAATATAAGGTCAGATTTTGATACATCAAAGTAGAGAAAATGGAGAATTTTTAGTGTCATGTTAATTATTTTTTGCTCCATGACCATACAATTCAACACATCAGAGATTTAATGGTTTAGGATACTGCCCACAAGTCTGGGGAACACATTGATATATAATAACTTGCTGTGGGTTCCATGTTTCTGTGTATATAACCAAGCTAAAACACAAATAAGCAAAATCCATCCTAGACGAACGATCCCATCAGCCCACCAATGAAATTTCCCTAATTACTTACACCTAACACTTTTTTTTTATCTGAAAGAAAAGTATCTAGGCTACCTGAAGTATTATATATATATATTCTTTTTTTTCTTCTTCTTTTTTCAGGTACAGTGGTATCTGTGGATATGTAAGAGGTCTGGAACGTCCATCAACATGGAGACACCACAGAAACCAGCTGAGAAACTGTGCATCATACACCAGGCAGTATCCGACGGGGATGAACATTTAATTAGTCCTCAAAGCCATGATTCCTGGTTAACCTTACTTGAAGTTGCCAAAGTCAGGAATTATATCCCCATTCTAGACATTGCAAAAACTCTTCAAGACAAAGACGTTCCAGTTGTGTTCTATCATCGAAAATGTATAAGCATTTTCACCCTGAAAAGAGACTTAGAGACTCTGAAAAGGAAAGTAGGTGAATGTAGTAGTGAAGTATCTGGTAGCAGTGTAGTGAGGGTCCTCAAAAAAAGTCTTCCAGAAAATCAATATCTGAAACAAGAGTTTATGCTCCGATCTGTATATTCTAAAGTAAAGTCAAATACAAAAAATAATATTTACAGTGGTGATTGACCTAATATGTATGTATAGTCTGGTAAAATTTCACAACTCTGCATTGAAAATTGTCCTTTCCACAGTCAAAAAAATGTTTTCCCAGAGACCTTCAAATTTCATCTGAATGTTTACAATAAATGGGAGATAACACATATAAAGCTACAACTGCCACAATGCTATCCACGTTTTCTAACACTAGACATATATACCTACCCAAAAAACACTATGAGCATTCTCCCCCTGTGTGATACCGACAAACCCCCCTGGCTGTTGGACATTGAAAAACAGCAAAGTTAGTTTATACGGGCTCTTCTACACGATACGTGGGCAAGTATGGTTTTGGCGCACGCTTCGGATCAGTGTCGAGGTACGGTATCGAAGTACGCAAATATTCAGCTCACTTGTAGCTGCCCAGGAAGTGTAGGTGGTTCAGCGTTTCTGTCTACACAAACATTTTCCGAGCACAGCTTCGGTACCATGTTTCGAAACCATACTTGGCCAAGTATCGTGTATAAGAGCCCTAAGAGACAGTTTCTTCATAACAGCGTGCCTGAATGATTGACAGTGGCTGGGTGACAGGCAAATTCCCCGGCATAAATATTTTCAATGATTTTATTCTGTTCTTCCGGCAACCGAATCGTTATAGCTTTTCTTATTAAAAAAAAATATATTAGAAGGACAAGATAATGTTGATAACAATGGAAATCACAATCACGTGATCAACAGAAATGAATGTTGACATAATAATAATAATAATAATAATAATAATAATAATAATAATATATATTTACATATTTATATACATGTTTACACATATATATTTACATATTTATATATATAAACATATATATATACACATATATACATCAAAGATAAGCTTTATTTTCGTTGCGCAGTTTCTTATAAATGAAAGAATGCAACAGCTCATAAAGGGTACAGTTTTTTCTTTTAAACGACGTCAGAAAAATTAACCATTAGTAAACAAAATAAAAAAATTACATTAAAAACTTTCCCTTTGACCTGAAACATCGACTCAGTTGAGAGAGAGAGAGAGAGAGAGAGAGAGAGAGAGAGAGAGAGAGAGAGAGAGAGAGAGAGAGCGCTGAAGTTATCATATTAATACACATCCCCCTGAGAAATTCGTGGTAAGTAGAAAAATTATCATTGTAAAATTGTGTAAATACTGTGAAACTACTGTAAAACTGCATTAATGTATTTTTCTAATAAGAGATAAAAAAAAAAGTCTGCAAAACAGCCCAGAAGTTCCTGATCTCGTGGGATAAGCTCGACTACAATGAAAACAAGACATTCCCGGGCAATGAATAGGCCATCAAATGTCACAGTTAAGGAACAAAGGGACCAAGAATTACGTAAATTCACGTGGTCCATAAATTTCCGAGATAGGAAAGCGAGAGTGAGGCACTAATGTAAAAAATCCTGAACGAAGGAAAAAATTTTAAGTCTTTCCGGGAAGTTGAAACTCGTCAGGTGTTCCTTACCTTTATATTTGTATCATATGTAAATAAAAAAAAATATGCAATAACCAAAACAACTAACTTGATCATTATCATCACAAGGACCAAAGCAATAAGATAAAAAGAAAAACCTTAAAACTATTTAGGCCTCTCCCTCATACTGGTCGACAATATTCGAAGATGTTCTATGAAAATGAATGTCCTGTCAACTTCATTAATCTGTTGTAAAATTCTGCATTAGGTACCATCTACAAGACACTGAAAAGTCCGTTCTTTTTATGTTCAAGTTATAAGTCTACAGCAGCATATCTTCTCTATCTTAATATTATATACGAAAAGTGTCTAAGTATTAAATATAAAAACTGCAGTGTCTTCACAGAGGGAAAATTTCTTTTTATCAACTGGTTAAAATTATACAACAATTTTAGAGAGATAAGATTCACAAGAAACTGACCATAGCGCCACATATCAAGTCCGCTACTTATTCCGGTTTTTATGCAGAGAGTGAGTTGCTCTGCTCTTTTGAGAAAGACGCTAGGAAAGTTAATGTTGATAAGGAAAAAAGCGAATATAAAAGTCATCATCAGACTCAATTACAGCCATTTTACTTACCAGGCATTCAGACAGTAACTTTATTAGAGGAAAGAAAAAATAACCGAGGAAAAATTAAAATTATTCTCGGACGTAATGCCTTTGGTGCGGAATAATCCAAATCTCCTGCAATGCCAGTACTCAGGGTGCATGCAGCATTGATTCTGAGCCTTCGTAACTTAGTAAAGTGGCTGAGCAACTTTTGCACCGAGTTATTTCAATGTTTCCACACGAAAGAGCAACAGTGAAAGGATAGGCTAAAAATCTTAAAATAAAATAGCATTGTCGATGGAAATATAACGTATAAGTATTAATATACATACCTGCAGAGGGAATAGTAAGTGCTTTTTCGATCTTCTGAACCCATCGAAAAGCATAACGATTAATCAGTCTAGAGTAACCCCATATCATATCTGAATGTTTATAAAAGACGTAAAACATTTGAAGCATAAAAGAAATATAGTGTTTGAATTAACAAATGTTGTTATATTTGTTTTACGAACTGAAACACGAAAATTAAGTTCGCTCTAAAAGTCGCAAATTATACAAGCTAACACGAAAAATTTATTTCAGTAAAATTTAAAAAAGTAAATAAAGCTAAAAAATACCACATTAAGTAAACAAAGAGCATCATTAAACGTGAGAGAAGTAAGAATCTCTACATTTATGCTTCTGTACCCAAACCATTATTGGGCAATTGCATTCATAGTGTAGCGATGTGCCATTCACTTCACCAGCTTCCTTAAAAAGGCTCGTTTATCAGCGGAAAATCTATATCCAGATCTTAAATATGGAATAATTATTGTCATTATAACAATAACAACGAATATACAGCTCTATAAAGAAAATCTGCTTCTTAAAATACTGAAATGGTGTTTTAGTAATAAATATCCACAAATAAAAGTAGTACCGCTGTTACCTTTATACGTAAGGACGCCGATAATTCTCCTCCTTGCAATGTTAATATCGAAAAAAAGAATCCATACAATAAGATCATTAGAAGGCTTAAAGTAAGAGCTACAAAGAAACATAAGTGTTTTAACATCAACATGACTAATGTCCCCAAATATCTGTGTTCTAACAAGTTGTTTACTTGTAAGATGGTCTGAATAACAAATATTTCCGTTTTTTTCTTATTTACAATAAATAAAATACACTAAATAAATAGATAGATAGATAGATATAATATACAGCTAGATAGATAGATAGATAGATAGACAGATATAGATATATAGATAGATAGATGGATAGATAAACAGAAATATAGATAGTTGGATAAACTAGTGTGCAGTGGTCTGAGAGCAAACTTAATTCCAGGAATCGTGAACATGAGTACTGTACTGCTCAACAACAGCACCCGCTGGCTGCTTCATTCCGAGCTCACAGAGGGGACATGGCCAGTTTCAGTGGGGCAAGGTGCTCGCAGTGGGATTCGTCAAAATTGGGCCGTGCTAGAACTCGGGATCGATGCAGTGCAAGCAGCCGGGCGATATACTCAAATGAAATGTTTTCTCTTTGACTGAAAATATCAGGAGTTAACTTACATAGTCCTCTAACTGTAATCTCCCAAGATACTGGTATACTCATACCTGAAAAGAAGAGACAAATTTATCAATGCCATCACCTACTTTTTAACTTTATGATATAATACAGACCTCGGCCGTTGTGTATAATTGTTACTAAAGCAAAATACATTCTCATTTCGAAATCAAGCTCGGAAGGTGACTACATACAAATGGAATGAAAATTTTTGACCTTCAACATAAGCCAGGATATAATAAGGTTTATATCAAGGGCTTCATATTGCACAAATAAAACAAAATAAAACTGGAGAGGCAATAAAGTAATAATATCTCAACCAGGTTATACAAAATCTTTACCAATTACGAAGGAATTTTATAGCATTTATTGCATTCCAACTGTGAAATCTTTTATTAATTTTTTATTTCATGTGAATGGAGTAGCTATCAAAAACATACAATACTGTAGTTCTTTGAATAAATAAATATATATATATATATATATATATATATTATTTATAATAAATATATATATATATATATACACACACACACATATACATACATACATACACACACACACACACACACACACACACACACACACACATATATATATATATATATATATATATATATATATATATATATATATATATATATATATATATATATATATTGGATGTGTTATTCATGAGTTATAGTGAACTGGAAATTTGTGGAGTAATATTTGTAAATGTAAAAAAAAAAAAAAATGTCACAGCCCAGGTCACAAAAATTCATGATTACAGACGAGTTACAAACTTACCAATCACAGGTCATGGTGGTGGGTTGATGTCGATATTAAGTACAAAATCCTGAATTCGACATGCATGCGTACAGCAGAGTCGATATCAACTAATACTTCTCTTGATGGCTCAATGGTCATAGCCACAGTATTTTCGTTGTTTCCCAGCCAGTAGGCAATTCGAATCCCACTAGTGACGATGCACTTACCACTTACAAATCCCCTTAGGTAAAGTGGTTACGTGAAATAGATATTACACGAAATTTGTGGCGTACCATTTTGGATATCTATACATATATGTCAAATTATCTTTTATATATATATATATATATATATATATATATATATATATATATATATATATATATATATATATATATATATATAATTGATAATTTTATATATAATACAAATTCGAACGAACTTATACTCAAAATCAAGGAGACCGCATGATCTGAATAAACCACTTGAAATTTCTTATTGTTTCTATACCTAAAGCAAAACTCTGGTGCCAATATGGTTTGACTCGTCTTTCAAAAGTTGACTCCTTCTCCATGCGAACTTTTTTTCTATTGATTTTTGCCATTGCTGATGGCACTTACTTTCCTTTTTCCTATTTTTACATATTTCCTTATGTACATGAATAATTTAAGTTACTCATCATTTACCTTCTTTTCATGAAGATGCAGAATCAATTCGTTTGCAAAATAAGTTCTCATTGAGTCGCCAGCCCAATATCGCATCCGTTTTCTACATCACTGCAATAGGTATCGTTGATCTGACTGGAATGGTACTTAATGCCAGTCCATTCATTCTAGTTCGATTATGTTTGCCACTATGACTTTCTGCCAGTACTATTTACGAAAAAAAAATATATCTTAGTTTAACCAGACCACTGAGCTGATTAACAGCTCTCCTAGGGCTGGCCCGAAGGATTAGATTTATTTTTACGCGGCTAAGAACCAATTGGTTACCTAGCAACGGGACCTACAGCTTATTGTGGAATCCGAACCACTTTATAGCAAGAAATGAATTTCTATCACCAGAAAAAAATTCCTCTTGTTCTTCACTGGCCGGTCGGAGATTCGCACTCGCGACCAACAGAGTGGTAGTTGAGAACGGAACCCGCTCACCCAGCGAGGAACTAGTACTATTTAGGGTACTGCTATACACAGATGCTCGACAAAGCGATGCTGCTAGGAGGAACACTCTACCTTTGACTTTTCATGAGAATTTAAGCTTTCGTTATATTAATACTATTTTCAAAACCCGAAAATTCTTATCTCAATGCCTTAAACTAGACTCCCGGTCTTTCTCCCTTCTAAATTCACGGTTTCTGCATGTCACATTGCAGTAATGAGCCCAAAACGAACCTTGTTTTTCTAATTATCTTAAAAAGACATTAAATGATTATCCTACATTTCCTATCGAGGAATATTCTGGGAACACTAGATACAAATAAACTTATTCAATTATTAATGATACTAATCATATGGGAAAATGGAAAAAATCGAAATATCCATCGCTCATTACCTTTCAAACCTTGAAAAACAAGAGACAACTCCCTAGTGACATTAGGGAATTAAGAATATGATCAATTCTCTCGTCAATTAACACCACTGGCCAAAAACCATAAAATTATAAAGGTCATATGTACCACGAGCACTGAACATAATGGCTTGATCCATAAGCAAATGCATGAGTTCATTATAAAGGGTATTCCGATTCAGAGATGTTTATAAAAATGTAAAATGAATACAACATGAGAGAGAGAGAGAGAGAGAGAGAGAGAGAGAGAGAGAGAGAGAGAGAGAGAGAGCCAACTCATGGGCAAGGTCAGGCTTAGAGCGGGCGAGCATGCGGGCGCGCTAACCACCTCAAAGCAGGGAGGCGGCAAATTACATAATCAGGAATGCATCCCAGCCACCTCCTTCAGCGCAAAGGCTGTCAATTAAAGGCGACAGACACATGGCAATCTTGCCTGAGTGGGGAAGGAGGCGGGGGGGCGGGAAGTAAACAGATCGGTGCTACGGTAGTTGTATCATCCGTCCCTTTTTTGTATTCCTCAATTTCCCTTTGAAGAAATTTCCCCGCGTCTCATCTTACTAACCATTTGTTTGTGTCAGTGCAGAATGTTGAAATTAAGCTGTTTCGACCCCAGGGTAAGTAAAGAAGAAAAATATTGAAATATTAAAATCAAACAAAAAGGAAGCACAAAAAAATGCTTTCAAAAATTACACTTTTGCTGGATTGAGAAAATAAAATAGTAGACTATCAAGGTGCACTTCACTTTAAACTTGAGAGAGAGAGAGAGAGAGAGAGAGAGAGAGAGAGAGAGAGAGAGAGAGAGAGAGAGAGAGAGAGAGAGAAGGTCTAAACATAAATCAATAATTATCGTAAAACCCTCCCTTACAATCAGTTAACTGAAGCATTACCATATTTTTTGTATTCCACACAAGAACATCAAGTATATTTATTTCACTTAAGTTATTCAGCCTTACGCACAAAATATCATGTCTTATCCAAAAGCAATGAATCATTTCATTGATCGCCCTCCGAAAGAAAAATGACTGACAATATGCCTGATACGAAATGTTGAAAAAATGGCGCCATTAATACAATCGCACTGTGAATAGGACAGTGCTTATAGGTCTACTCGACAGCTCTCATCATTCTTGTTTTGACTACCGGGATACGTTTGCATATCTATCCATCTTGAAATGTTGTATCGATGACAATCTATCTACGCTAATGACTCCATCGAGGACTGCGGCTTGTGAAGTGCGCGCTGCTGAGCATCTAAGTAAGACACCTCTCCTTTACCCCCCCCCCTAACCCCCGCCTCTTAGTTCCTCCACCTCTCCTCACCAACACCATGGCCCTTTTCAACCCTATGTTTCCATAGAATTTGGTCCTTGGCCCTCTCTTCTCATTTAATTATTTTGCACTGATACCATAAGCGTCGAGATAGGAAGATATATAAATGTCATCTAGGGAAGAGACAAGAGAACGGAGAAAGAACAAAACTGATAAATTAGAACAACCTGTACTCTTATGCTTACAATATCACAGACGGTAATATCAACAATAATCCCGAAGTAATGAAACCCATTTACATTTGATGAATAATCTAAAAACCAACCTTGGCAACGAGGCCTCTATAAGCACATGGTATTTACAGAGGCGGAGGGGTTGGAGGAGTAAGACTGAGGGCATATTATTTACGGGTCAATACCCGAAGGCTGAAAGGTACCCATATCCCACTTTCCTTCCCCGCAAAACAAACTAAATAAAACTGATTTAGTACTAAATATAAATTACTTGACAAATCACTACTCCAGGTAATTTATTTATCTTAATGCCTTACACAACGATTGCTGGAGACATCAGCCTAATTATGGAAATGTATTTCTGACCTGCATATATTCTTGTATATAATCTGTCTGTACATTTATGCGCCACATTCTGGAATATAAGATTTATGTATCATAATTCTGAAGGCTGAGCTTGATAAGCTAAAAACAAAGTGAACATACTCATTCAATGGTATGCAAAAATAGGGGCTGGAAAAGAAGTCTAAATTGCAATTGTACATAAACCTGCGTTCATAATAGTGGGTTGTATCACCCTCACTTCGTAAATCTTAACTTCTTTCATTCACACTCCTCTTCTCTTCCTGATTGTTTAACCTCGTCCCAATCTTGTAAAAGGTAACTTCCTTTAAGAAGTATAAAATTCACATTAACCATTCGACTTTTTCATCTTCCACATCTGCCTACGTTCATAAACTCTTCAGAGCACTGACTCCATCGACAAAGAACTTCTTTCTTCCATGACGGAATGTCTTCTTTATTTTGTATCTTATTTTTAGATCCAATTTATCAATAAACTTTCTCTTCATAGGCACTTACATCTTTCTAGCATAACTTCTTTTCTTGCTAAGTATTCATTTAAATTTTCCAGTAAACCTTCATTATCTCCAGCTCTTTCCCTTAGTCCTTGACCACCTTAGCTAACCTCTTACATACACAGCTAGATTCTGTTGCGTCCTGCAAATGGATAACAATCAATCTCCTTTTTTTTATCACAATCCTGCTCATTTCATTGTCACCATATTTTTTTTTTTTCTATTTTACATTCCTGTATACCTAGAACTATGAACACTGTGACCCCATCCTTGAATTTGGCATACTCTATTTAGTATGTCTGCCCCTACCCCATTTTTCTTTATCTTTTGAAATTTACTCGTATGCTGAACCATTACTTTACAGCCACCTTGTATTTTAATTTTCAATTCCACCTGGTGCGATCAGATTTATTTTCGGTCATACCCTTCTCACCAACGCATTCACCAGCTTACTTAGACATTTCCTACATGTTAGTGTATAATGTAAACACTCTTCTCCTCATAATCTTCTTTTACCCATGCATACCTGTACATTAAAATATTCTTTCCAAGCCATGTGTTCCTGAAACCACGAAAATTTCTAACCACATTTCAGCTATACCCTCTCCATTTTAAGGTTTCCTTATCCAGACAAATATGTTATACCTCTCTTTGTCACCTATCTTTTTAATGAGATCATGTAACACAACGCCCTATACTTAAACTCCAAACCATGTCAGGCAAAGATTTAGACTCACGAAATCCTTCTCATAAAATTCCTTCTCTTTTCCATTCACTAGTCTCCATACTATTACAATTCGTGGTCCTGCTACACACAGTTTCGTTACACAGTTTCCTGAAAATAATCTTCAGACCAACACATACACAAACACAAATTGTACCATCGTCCACAGTTCTTGCTTAGGCATGTACACCAAAGGCTTCTGGGAGATAATTGCATTCACTGGTCCTGCCCAAGGAATTCAAGTTGCGGGCAAACCATGAGCGGTAATGCTTGATAGTCAGCATACTCTTTCTTAGAGTGGCCTGCAAGTACTCTCCACATGAAAAAGAAAACCATCTCAACAGATCCTTAGTTGTCGACAGTGATACAAAATTCAGAGCGCCCTGTAGTTTGAGAAGTTTCTGAATATCTTGGGCTATAAATTGATACAGATAATATTCGCAACACGAAATTTCAAATTCGAAGGAATATTCATAAATTAGTGCAGAAGTCACTGTGCCCCACTGCAAGGCCTTCCTCTTATCGTTGCTTCCCGCAGGAGGATGGAAATAGCAGCGTCTCCTGTTCTTACTTCGGTGGATCTTATTACTGAAAACGAAAAATGTTAATTTCCGTTTATCAATTTGTACCTGGAACACGAAAAAGTATCTTGATGGCAGCGCGCTTTTAATTAATCAGTCAATTACCAGTCAAGTTTCTGATCAGCATCGAGGCGCTAAGAATGCAAAAATGCTGCATCACTTGAGAGAGAGAGAGAGAGAGAGAGAGAGAAACATCCTTATTTTCATTGCCGTTAAAAACTAGTTGCGGGTAAAAACAAAATATCTACATCCAGATGAAAGAGATTCGGCAAATAAAGGTAATTTACTTTACTAATAATTGATCCATCATTATTAGTTAATAATTACCTACTGGAGAGTATTGTTACTCTTATACATGCCTATTCTTCTCCGGATTTTGATCTTGAATATGTTCGGGAATTTAGAAGGCAGAACTTTAAAACTGGAAACACAAGAGAGACACCTGTGTGAGAGCAGCCTTCCACTCCATTACCAAGAACAAAATATATTGGAAATTTATTCTCTTATCGTGCCAAACCCTTTGACTAGATTCTTTGCAAATACTTTGTCAATATTATTATTATTATTATTATTATTATTATTATTGGTGAAGAAATCCACAATGGTATAAATGGAGATACATATTAGAAATATATATATATTTCTAATATATATTTACATTTATGCCAACGTTAATTTCTTCACAATTTTAGTGGCTCATGCTATTATTATTACTATTATTATAATTATTATTATTATTATTATTATTATTATTATTATTATTATTATTTCGGAAAAAGACCCTACTTCAGACAGCTGGTATGCAGTTTACCAGCTGCTACAAAGAAACTCATTCGAGAGATTGCAAAACTGCAATATAAACTCTCAGCGGCATCCAGACGGCAATTCTGTTTAATGAAGTTTATTATTATTATTATTAGTATTATTATTATTATTATTGTCATTTTTTTTTGGGGGGGGGGGCGTCTATCACAATCGTCCTATTCGACTGGGTGGTTTTTATAGTGTGGGGTTCCGGGTTGCATCCTGCCTCCTTAGGAGTCCATCACTTTTCTCACTATGTGCGTTGTTTCTAGTAGCACACTCTTCTGCAGTAGTCCTGGAACTACTTCGACATCTAGTTTTTCCAGATTCCGTTTCAGGGATCTTGGGATCGTGCCTAGAGTTCCTATGATTATGGGTACAATTTCCACTGGCATATCCCATATCCTTCTTTTTCAATTTTCAGGTCTTGATACTTATCAATTTTTTCTCTTTCTTTCTCATCTACTCTGGTGTCCCATGGTAGTGCGACATCAACGAGTGATACTTTCTTCTTGATTTTGTCAGTCAACGCCACGTCTGGTTTATTGGCATGTATCACCCTACCTGTTCTGATACCATAGCCCCAGGGGATCTTTGCCTGATCGTTTTCTATCACTCCCTCAGGTTGGTTATTATTATTATTATTATTATTATTATTATTATTATTATTATTATTATTACTGTATGGGAGGTAAGAAAAATTCAGATCTGCTGAAACCGCGGCTGATTCCGTTTTAAGCGTAAAATATGCATAAAACCGTAGGTATGCAGGTACAGAAAATGCTTCGGTAACCGGAGAACGTTATGAAGTTTTAACAGCAGGTTCATTACACAATTTAATAAAAGCCAAGTAAACATTTACCTCCACTGTAACTGTCAGTCTTTCAGATCTGAACTTTTGATGACATCGCCTGTGTCAATATTACCTTTACCAAAAATCAAAACTTTTCAAAACAAAATTTTCACGAATATGTCTGTTTATTTGTGCCATGAGCCATGACAGGATGTTTAGCGGACACAGAGAAGAATATATGTATATAAATAGATAAGAGGCAAAAGTGATAATCCAGTTATTGAAAAATGTTATGAGGTAATTGCTAATATAGTTTCTTCTATAAACAATTCCTTTGTTTTCGGGACGTTAATAGAGCAATTCTAAAATTTCAGCAACAAACTTTTATGAAAGCTATACTTACTCGAAAGGGACAGTTGACATATTCCTCAGGTGAAATCAGCTGTAATTTCACATTCTACGTCACGCTTATCAGATTGTGTGTGTGTGTATGTAAGTATGTATGTATATATATACATACATACATACATACATACATACATACATACATACATACACACACACACACACACACACACACATATATATATATATATATATATATATATATATATATATATATATATATATATATATATGGACAGAATGCAGGGTGAGGTGTCAAGGCTTACGTGGGGTGTAGGGGGGGCTAAGCCACAAAAATCGTTTAATATTCAGTTCAACACTATACCTCGGGAATAACTTACCCAAGGGGAATTATATTTGATTACTGCTTTGTCACCTGTGGGACTCGAACCGCTGCCTGGTTTAGAAACAAGGGTGTACAGTGACTTTTGACCACTGAGCCATCAAGAATAACTGTACATCCAACATGTTACTGATCAGCACGTTCATTCATTCAACATTCTTGATATTTTCCTATATTTCGAATTTCTCTAACAACGACAAAATATTTCATGCCTGCCATTCTCTCACATCCGTGACCAGTCATTGTTTTCTCCTACTAACCCCCACAAACATTGTAGAATCCATGGTACTCTGATTTCACATGGGGAGATCTATTTCTTTTGAAATTATTAGCCCTAATCTCAACAACACCTATTCGGCAAAGGCCGTAGCCTCAGCCACTGAAATAAATTACCGCTCCTCCGGTAGAACTTTCTTTCGAAATACTGGAGAACTGAAGTAGCGTCATTTATTGCTGCTACTGCTGTTACTTTTGATGGTTTTGTCATTTACATCGCTAAGTAATATTAAAAAATTTATTGTCCATTTCCAAATAAAGTTCTTTATATAGAACTTTCTTTTTCTTCTATACTGATGATTTATAGTCTTTTTTTCCTTATTAGAATGACTAGTATTCTCAACACTTGCTTAAATATTTTTCTAGTGAAGATTTGACAACTCTTAAATCTCCCTTTCACAGCAAGATATAATTTATCAGTATTCAGAAAACACATATTCTGATTCTGCCAAGACAGATCTGGACTGTCAGCTTACATACTCTGCTAAAGCCAAATTATTCCACATCACAGTATTAGGGATCCTCTATTCCTTTAATTTGAAAGGATGAATAGTCTTCCAAGTAATGTTTTGGATGTTGCAATGATATCTATAACAGTTTTTGCTTCTTTGCTTTAATTAGACTTTTTTTATATTATCAACACCTTTGTGTAATCATGTATTCAATTTTAATCACTTCCACCTGCATTATCTATATTTATCTTTTCCCTGTACACTCTTCTTTTCAAACGTTGACATTCTGCTCAGTGGAAAATGACTTAAATTTTCATGTCTGTTTGGCTTAACCCATATGATCGCGCATGGTGTATAGGAGCTGTGGCTTCTCCAGCTTTTTGGCTCTGGGAGAGGATTTCACTTTCCCTTAACGTTCTGTATACATTTACATTTAGTATGTGCCCTGACAAATTTCCCTTTTAGGTTCGGAGCATGGACATACGTATACCAGTCTGCCGAATGTTACACTGATCAAGTTTGGTTTGCTGACAGGTAAAATTGTAGCAAAGAAAATTCACAGCATTGACAAAGCGTGTACCTACCGTCGAGAATCTATAACAGAGTAGAATTGTCTCGTTTTCCCTTAAGGATGATTTGTTAAGCTAACTGTGAGTTAGGAGACTTGATTTTCAAATAAATCCGTATTAAAGTTATGTACTCTTATCCATGCCATCTACGCTGCTGCAGTACAGCTGATAAATCCATGACATATTAAACTATATTTACTTCTGACTTATGTTTTCGTGTTCACTTCATACTACATGTTTGTTGGCAGTAACATTTTATGACCTCAGATAGAACTAACAGCAGATTTGCTCCAATTTTTTAATTAGAAAATAAAAATCCTTAATTATCTGAAACACTGCATATAAAAGCTTGTCACCACACACATCGTAATACGATGTAAACAAAACGAAAATAAATAAATACAGCGAACCAAAATGAAGATGGGCCTAACCAATAGAACGAAATTGAAGGTTACAGAACGCAAGATCAAGAACCAGAAACCCAATCAACTTTCAAATTTACATATTCGGTTTCCTTCCATCTGCCAGGTCACTGGGATCCGTAAACTCCATTCTCCAATCATTCAAGTTCTTCCTTTTATTCCTGTACACGACAAGTCCCAATCACTCGCCTTCCTCTGATTTCCTCAAGTCCGTTTCTTTTCTCACTCATTGCAAGCTTTCCTTCACCTCTGACTTAATTTTCTGAAGCACTTTCGTCACTTTCACCGTTTCTGGAGCAGTTTCTCGTAATTTCATCTCTTTTCACTTCTCTATTCCCATTTTCCACCATATTGCACAGGATTTCACTCGTCAGGTTTAATCTTTTTTAATGTAAATAAATATAAACAAAAAAAGGGGACGCTTCAAGCCCGGCACTTACGCTTCTAAAGAAATTCATGGTAGAGGTTTATTTTTACCATACCTTTCTTCTTCTTCTTATATTTATATCTTTTTTGCCATTTCGCATCTGATGTTTTTCTCCTCCGCCTCAAAGGACAATTATCCTCACTCCCCCTTTTATCACAATCTTTCCCATTTCCTTTCCTCGTTTTTTCTATGAAAGTGACATTAGGGAATGAACCGTACCAAAATTGAAAACTGCAATTTGCACAAATGCAGTGTATTTTATTTTACTTTTCTTCTGAAAGGTTAACTAAAATGTGACATTACAGAAACATCGTGACATACTTCGTGAATAAAACTATACGTAATATATAGGTAATCATTTACAACATTAGAGACAAATAAATATTTCCACACACTATGTATACACACAGGGTGACAGTGACCATAACCACACGGCCATCAAAAATAATACAAGCTGATATCGACTCTGTTGTAAATATACCTACCCAATTCATGTTTTGTATTTAGAACCGCAATCAACCTATCCCTAAAGGATAGCAGAGAACTAGTTTTGCAACATGCAATTACGTATGACAGCTTGTCAATCTGACAAATGTCCTTTGTGTACTATCAATTATTAAACCACAATACTCCACTGACATCGAATTCGCTTTACTTTGGGAGCAACTTACACCCAGAGGCAATTAATAGATGAAAAGTCCTACTCTGGCCATGATTCGACGCCATGCTTGGTGTAGGATGACTCTGCTCTGTGGTTGTAACACGCGGCTTCGTATGACAGTTCGTGAGTTTTACACATGACATAAGGAATGGTTCATTTACATAACATGTAAACTGAAAAATGCTGTCTGAATACACCAAAATATTGTGATGCTGGGCGTGAGGAAGGTAAAAGTGGATTGTCTTTGATGACATTTTTTAAATGGAAAAAATCAGCTCATAAACCCAATGACTTATAATGAAAAATTAATTGCGATACACTTCCACACATGTACCAGCCAAGGCAAAAAGGATACAATTAAGTTAATATCTACACAGAATAACTGTGAAATACATTTCTGGTACACACACACACACACACACACAGAGAGAGAGAGAGAGAGAGAGAGAGAGAGAGAGAGAGAGAGAGAGAGAGAGAGAGAATTATTCCGAAACGAAATGTAATGAAATCATCACAGAAGGGCCATTCCATAAGATTCTCTTTCTTCAAGTAGGAGCTCGACCATTCAAAAACGGCACCACTGGGAAAGGAGAAGGGGGGAGGGGGATAGGGGAGACCAAGTTAATCCTTCTCATAATATGTAAATTACGAGAGGCATTAGTTAGCGCCTCGTTATCTACCCAGCAGCGACAGAGGTAGGGGAAAACTTCACAGACCTTCGGCCTGTGATAAACCTTCCTGGTTAGGCTTAGCGTGATGAAACAGAATAGAGGTGGAGCGTGGTCTAAATTTTAACACGAAAATCAGAATTAACACATTTATGAACCAAAAATAATGATGACTCGAAATGTCTAAAGTACGTTGCAGTTCTTTTGGGTCGAATTTATTAGAGCTTTCGAATAGGTAGTACGGTATTCTTTTAAATAGTATCTATTATTACCGTTATTACTATCATTTTTCTCATTTATGCTACGGTATTGTTGATGATATTATTATTATTATTATTGCCTAGTAGTAGTAGTAGTAGTAGTAGTAGTAGTAGTAGTAGTAGTAGTAGTAGTAGCCTCCTTCCTTTTTCCTCTCCTTTTAATAGAAGGTGGTCATAGGCACAAGCACGATGGTGATTTTTCTACATAAATATTTGATCAAGACCTGTTTTTCCTAGGCCAAAGGTAAATCTATAGGTTAAACATTCAATCTGCTCTCCACTGGAGTTGCTAGACTGCATTCGTCCCCTTCAAGGGCACTCGTACAACTGGAGTGGGGTTATTTATCATTTGAAAGCTAAAAATTATTTAACAATACAGTAAATGATGAGCCTGACTGTTCTGCATGGTCAGAAGGGGTGACATTAGGTGTGATAAATTCCCATGGGCACGCTCATCATCCTCATGATAGGCTACTTAGAGCTCATTGCACTGTAAAAGATGTGTGATGATGCCTCCTGGCAAGGAAGGGGGAGTATATCACGCATCAGAGGCCTTCTTAACTTCTCTGTTGATTTCTTGACATGGTTTATTGACTACACTATGTGCTACATGGTCGAGTTCTTGATGGGCGTTGTGCCAAGAAGAACAAAAGCTGATCATTCTCCTGACGCAGGCGCTGACGGCACTGTGCTTGTATCGGTCGGGGTATTTGCTCCATCCATTAAGACTGACTTATACGCAAAGACAGAAAACAAACAGCACAGCTAAAAATATATAATGAAATACATAAATTCTAAATGAGGAGTAAACGAGCCAAATACACTCAATCCTGGCGTATGCATAAAGGACTTAAGCATGAGAGGATACATATCCTTACCACGGCCAAGTAATTTTGCCACAGTTATCAACACCTTTAGCAATTACATCAAGGCACAGGCACTAAAAATGAGAATGAAGACGCTACGGTAATAATGCCTAAGGATTTCCAACGAAAGTTTGAATCGTAATAACTTTTACTTAATTTGTCAAAAAGACGTTGACACAATGAGGGACGATAAAAAAAAAGAAAAGCAGAACAATTTGCCATCCTCGGTAGAATGTGAAATCGGATGCACGATGCATATATATATATATATATATATATATATATATATATATATATATATATATATATATATATATATATATATATATATATATATATATATATATATATATATATATATATATATATATATATATATATATATATATATATATACATACATACATACATACATACATATATATATATATATATATATATATATATATATATATATATATATATATATATATGAAGTGGTATATACAGCTTTTTATTTTCATACAGCTTTAGCAGATACTAAGTGATGCGGGAACGCGTTAGTGAAGCTGAATGTAACGCTAAGCATAACCAATTACATAAAACCGTACGGCAATATTCTACGAAGGCAAAATGAAATCTGGAATGGAAGGATGTAATTAAATCGGTTATTGTTGAAGGTCCTGGTTTTACTAGATTTTAACGGCATATTCCATTAACTGCCTTAATAGCACACTAAATAGCTACACATTTTTGTTAAGGTTAGTAGCTACTTCATTTTTCATTAGGGCACAACAACAAAAAATACAACAATAGTTACACTTACACCAAAATAACTGCAACACCTCCACTTACAATAAAAACTGCAACAGCAGTTCCACTTCAACCAAAAGAACTGCAACAACACCTCCACTTACAAAAATACTGCAACAACACCTCCACTTACAAAAAATGCAACAACACCTCCACTTACAAAAAATGCAACAACACCTCCAATTACAAAAAAATGCAACAACACCTCCAATTACAAAAAATGCAACACCTCCACTTACAAAAAACTGCAACAACACCTCCACTTACAACAAAAAATGCAACAACACCGCCACTTACGAAAAAAAACTGCAACACCTCCACTTACAACAAAAAACTGTAACAACACCCCCACTTACAACAACAACAACAACAACTGCAACAGCAGCTCCATTATCTTCATGTTGTATCATCTGATTTTCACGGTCAACAATCATGTTATTAATCAAAAGTACACCAATAACGACCAAAAATTCTGCCACACACAAAGCTACACGATAAAACTAGCACCTAAAGTACCTTCAACAACAACTCTACGTTGCCAGTCACTTGAAATCAAGTACACAGATAGCAGCACATACCTTAGTAACAAAGTATAGGAATAAAAATCCGTATGGTTAAAGAAGTTAAGGCAGCGCTATAATCATTTTGAACAATTCTGGCAATTCTGTCGTAATTCTTACCTGAATGGGCACCTCAAGTGCTTAATTATTACCTATAATCATATAGGTTGTGAGGAAAACGAACATGTCTGCACCCAAGGTATTCAGCTACAAAGTTTTAATACTGCAGTGATGGAGACTGGGCATATTATGATGAATTTGGAAGAAAACATTGCATAAGCTCTACTATGACAAAGCCAATCTGGATCCTCGCAAAAATTGCTTAAGCGCTATCTTGGGCAAATCTAATAAATTTGATGCTCATTCTTTCTTTACCCCGGAGAACTAGGCCGATTCTTTACTGTTGTTTGGAAAGGTCTACACATACCTTGGCTGATGCTGCTACGACGCATTTACCAGCAATTCACTTTTTCAAAAATATGAACTCTCACTTCTATTTTATTTTATATTAACAATTTTCATCAGCTGCTTGGTGAGCTTGCTGTCTTATTTCTCTTCGCAGGCAACTTTACCTTTTAAATTACTGTACGGGAATGAAGGACAAGGGTAATTCTTTTTATTAACTCATTCCGCAATATGAACTGTATCGAGATTATCAGTGCTCGCAATTCATTTCTTTCTATTTATACCCAAGCTGAGAGATCCTTAGCAGGTACAATTTTCTCTCATCCCAAAATCAATTCTCCTAATTCCTAAGTGGACGTATCCCACACTCTCAACTTTCAGAACTTCTTTCTTTAACATAATGATTTATAAAAAATTGGATGCTTATTCCTTACGCCGTAGTTAATAAAATAAAGACCGCATTATGGAGAAAACAATAACTAGCGCCTCACGTTAACATCAATGTTTTCTTGGAAAATGTGATATAAACCCGACGAACTCTATTCTAAATGTCTTGCGTTCCGGAGAATCCTCTAACACGTCCTTAAAATATGTCATCATTTAAGAGCCCTTCAGAGACTGAAGAGTGTATAAAAATCCATAATAATGAATTCTCGTTTTAGAGCACAAAGCAATACAGCGTTATGTATTCACAACTGTCCAAGTCTCTTGTAAAAATGCAAAGTATTTCAATTATGAACGTCTTGGACTCTCGACTACATTTTTTTCACCGTGAACTACCAACCAGCAACACCCAGAACCAACGTAACGCTTCTTACAGTACTCCCACAACAACGGCAATAATAATAATAATAATAATAATAATAATAATAATAATAATAATAATAATAATAATAGTAATAATAATAATAATAATAATACCGAAACCGTCAGCTACCAAGAATAAACATGTCTTAAGAGGAAATTAATGCTTCAGCAGAAACGAACAATGAAAACTACTAAACCTCATGAGGCCCTTGGTAACTACAGTATTATAGGAGAAGTGAACCCTTGCAAATCTCTTCCGTTTCATCTTAAACTACAGCATTATAGGAGAAGTGAACCCTTGCAAATTCCTTGCGTTTCATCTTAATGTTTCCTAAACAATATCTCTGCAGGACAGGGATCATGAAACAGTCCTATCATGTATTTTTAATGGGAATTAGACATTACATTAAAAGGTTTGTTTCGAGTTAAAACCATTTCCTCATATACAAAGGGAATTCAGCCTATAAAGAAAAAAATACAGTGAGTCGGAAAACAAGAGAAAATGAAATTTTACTGTTATTACGACTCGCTTTAGTTTCAGTTGTACGGACTTTCGCAAAAAAAACTCATAAAAGGCAAAACCTACATTCGATACACTATTTACCACTTGTGGGACTACACCAGCAATATGTTATAAAGCTACCCCAAAGCATTCCGATGCAGGATATAAAAACCTGGCATCTGGTTTGAAATAAATGCAATGGTTACTGCTTTAATATAACCACATAATTTTTAGCCTTCTTGCTTCCATTGTACATACAGTGAGTCCAATAAAAATGATAATAAAAACTATTATTATTATTATTATTATTATTATTATTATTATTACTGCAGTCGCTGAGTCATGATGTCATCCTTTACTACAAAAACGAAGTTTTGTAGCCATTATTACGTCTTATTAATACAACGAAAAATTTAGCAGACGGAAGGAAAAGTAATCCCTTACTTAAACCATATAAAAATTACCTTAATAGTATAAATTAGAAAGAGAGAGGGGGGAGAGTAATAATATAAATTAGAGACAGGGAGGGGGAAGGAGGAGGATTCCTGCAATTATTAGGTTCTTAGAAAAAGATAACGTACAATAAATCTTAAAAAGAGGAACTTACCGCAGCTTCCCAATCCAAAAATTCCCACTGAAAGTTGGTATGAGTTGGTATTGAGAGAGAGTATTGAGAGAGAGAGAGAGAGAGAGAGAGAGAGAGAGAGAGAGAGAGAGAGAGAGAGGATGTTATGTACTTATCCCTCATGGATACACGGAAATGCTTTTAAATTTTCCGAGTGTCCAAGTAAACTAAATATTTGGAAATAAAATGAATGAATGAAGGAAATAGGCAGAAAGACTCTTGCAACGTATATACCAAAAGTCAAGATGATTCCTGAATTTGAATTCACAACACTATCATTAAGCGTTTGCAATGTAAATAAACAACATTAAAATTTTCATGTAAATAATTTCAAGAGCTTATAACAAGTCCCATAATACTTTCTCTTGCGTCCAAATAATCATATTGAAGGTATAGTTTTCACGATAATTGAATATATATACACACTTTTATATATATATATATATATATATATATATATATATATATATATATATATATATATATATATATATATATATTTGTTATATGTGGAACAAAACTGGGTCTTAACTTATGGATAGTTCTTCTAGCACCAGCTAGAAACCGATAAAGATTACACACACACACACACACACACACACACACACACATATATATATATATATATATATATATATATATATATATATATATATATATATATATATATATATATATATATGTGTGTGTGTGTGTGTGTAAAATCTTTATCGGTTTCCAGCTGGCGCTAGAAGAATTATCTATAAGTTAAGACCCAGGTTTGTTCTGCATATGAACAAATAATATATATATATATATATATATATATATATATATATATATATATATATATATATATATATATATATATATATATATATATATATATATATAAAATTTATATATATATATACATTATATTATATTTATATAGATAGTATATGTATATATATATATATATATATATATATATATATATATATATATATATATATATATATATATACATATACATACATATTTATATGTATGTATGTATATATATATATATATATATATATATATATATATATATATATATATATTATTCCTTTTCTCGTTTCATGCAATGGCTCCAGAAGGCGTTACTATTCCGGTTTGCTCAGCAATCTCTTAGGAATGAAGATGATAGCCTCAAGTCGTACATCACACTGGCTGCAACCTACCACCCACTGGTACTCGCTCCCTCTTGCTGACGAAACAAGTATTATTATGTGTTGGTTATGAGGACACATTTTACACACACATACAAAGAAAAAACACACACACACACACACACACACACACACACACACACACACACACACATATATATATATATATATATATATATATATATATATATATATATATACATATATATATATATATATACATATATACATAATGTCTACAAAGACCACACAATCACAATTCCATTGCCGTATTATAGTTATAAATGTTATAACTTAAAATCTTAATTATTTATTTTAGTCACAACAGAAATAAACACAATATTTGAAATATCTTAGCATCACCTAACACGTACTAGAGAATTTCCCAAAAGCAGGTCACTTCTATTTCTCCTCATTCTTTTGTAAATGGAAAATCCAGTTCTTTGTAAAACCTAAGGAAAAAAAAAAACAATGCCCTTCTGTAAGCAAATGCGATTTCCCCCGAGAAATCTCTCCTTTTAATTAAGCGTCTTGAAAGGAGCAAAGTCTGGTAAGACTTTGACATTTTAAGGGGACGTATTTTTTTTACCTCATCAGAGGGAGACCTAGAGAATGTCAACAACAAGAACAGAGTTTCAGGATATCACAACAGCAGGGAACTTCAGATCTATTTTTAATGTACTTTTACTTTGAATAGTTCTGTGGAGATTGATAGTTTGTACTTACTACTGCAATCCGACGATGTCCCTGTATTTTTAATGGCAGATTAAGACACAAATTGCCATAATAAAAACTTGTACTAAGTATGATCCAGACACTGATGTTGAACAAATTAATGTTACCTTTGGGCAATAAAGTAATAAAGTTTACACGTTTCTATTTCATCTTTATGAGAAAAAAGGAGAATAAGTTGTGTTTTTTCCTTCATATTTAAATTAATTTCCTTTCCTATTCCTTATTTTACTTTTCTATTAAAAATATTGCAATGATAAATGCCAAATCCATCTCTATTAATTTATGATACTGAAGAATGAAGAGCGAGTTAAAATCCCAGTAACATAAAAAAGGTGACTTTTAAACTTAAGCAAAACTACCTGGTTGCCGCAATTCATCATAATTCAGGTGGACTGATTAATATCCCCCTGTTGTTAACCTCTGCTACAAGTCTCTGAAGATCATGCGACCGACTTATTTGATTTCAAACTAGTTTTGATCATTGCATTACAACGTGCACTGCAAGAAATCAGTTATATAGTTCACCTTGTGTAAAAAGAAAAATAGATGATCTAGCGTCTGTGAAAAATAGAGCGTTACCGTGCAAAAACTACTACACATGGCTGTGTGTTGTTGGACACCCGAATTCCCAAAAGAATTTAATATACCACATCAGTATGAATATCAAATACAAGCTAACTCATGTGGAAACTTTGTACCTCAGTCAGTATGCGATATGAGCATCTTTTGATAACAGGAATACTGTTTTTTTTTTTCTAAATAGACTCGACCTCGACATACAGCGGAAAAAGATGTAAAGAGTAGGCTTCTCTGAGATAAATAAATACAATTTTCGCCTATTTAATCGAAATCGAATTCAATCGATATACAAATTTTGTGTCGTACTTCGATTGCATTTTTCTTAAGGCATTTATATCAATAACGATAACAGTATTTAATGACATATGACTTCCCTTTTCCTGGCACAACTCATAATAAACATCTCATGATTAAATTCAGCATTATCCCAAAATCTGTAAGGAAAAAATATTTCTCGAACTGATTGTCTCCTTGCGGAAAATCATAAGCTTATCCAGACATACAGTACAAACCTTGAATACACCCTCAATTGCAGTTTCACCCCGATACAATCTAGCTTTAAATTTCAAATGAAATTCCTTGAAATTCCTGCCACCTTTCATTTTCGACATTTTAAATGCCATCTTTACAATATTCATCCATATATTTATTTAAACCCCTTCAGCTCATTTCTATTACCTATATGTATTCTGATATTTACACTCCTCTCAATTATTTTATCAATTAATTATTTAATTATTAATTACATACATACACGAACTCTTCAAATATACAAAACCAACACTGACACAAAATAGTATTCTCAAGAGACAATAAAAGCAGCCATTTTGTCTGAAATTATTTGCTATGAATATCCTACCATCAGGGGATTCGAACAGCCCAACAGTTAATCCACTAGCCACAGCTCCATTCAGGCATTAATCTTTGTTAATCCTTTTTTTATTTGATGTCCTCACAAAACAACTTTGTCTCCAGAGTTCGAGCTCACATTCACACAGAATATTTCATCAGCTCTCCCCTTCTCTGCCTCGCTTTCTTCGTGCCTACCAGATTTTCCTCTTGCGTACATCTATATGGTTCTATCCTGTTCTGCAGCTACACTGGAACTGTCCTTTTTTCTTTATTACACTCAAATTTGACATTCGAATGATATAATTATTGTATTTCACCTCTATATATGGTTATACTCGGTAGCATGATCTACTGCCCAAGTGACCTCTGTCTAGTATCTATAAATATCACTGGCAGCTCCTACCGAACCGTATCTTACTTTTAACTGTCCCAGTTATCAGAATTTCAGGCTTATTGCAATAACCGCTCCACTTGCTATAGTTAAATCTAGAATTAGAGACGCCTCCGTTGTTCTTTCAACATTACGTGGGACAGGACAAGGGAGGATGACGAAGATGGACATAGCTTTTAAAGTAGGTCAGAAGACAGAAGGACTGGGGCAGACCCAACTGTATTTTTTCATTAAATGACATTTCACTCATGCCGCCTGACAGACTTTTCACCACTTCTTTTCTTTTGTATAAAGGAAATCTTCACCGTTTGTGATAATAACATTATTGTTCATTAACAATCCACAGTTACATCAATAAAATGTATTACTGACGAAAGTTGTAAACTGAAAACAAAAAATTTCGAGCACCCGAACGGTGTTCCTCATCAGTGTTTACGCTAAAATAATTTACTTTTTATCGTTTTCAGTTTTCAGCTCTTGTCAATAATACAATTTAGTGATATGATTTGACATTTTTTACGAACAACAATATAATAACGACAAGTTTTTCTTTTTGCATTATCCCTCATTATTAGCGTTTTGCTAATATTTTGCTTATTAAAACACCTTTTGTTTGCTACTTAAGCAATGTTATTGAATTTCATCTTAATCACCTATATCTTATTCACTTTAATCACCTGTATCTTATCTGCAGTCTTTAATTCCCAACCGGATTTTATTTACAATCTTTTACTTTGTTTTCATAACATTCAGGTCGGGGCTTGTCGAATGTTCCATATATCCCGGACCTTCATTTTTTTTTTTTATATATTTCCGCTCTTTCTAACTTTTTCCGGCTAAACAACTTTAAATTTCTGCCAAATTTGGCTGTTCAACGACATATCCTGATATCACTGCAGCCACAAATGCTTGTAATTTAGTGATACTGGTTGATGGCATTATGGAAGGTGTACTTAAGGGTTCAGATGCCGGGTTCGCGAGAGTTTGTATGAGTTCACTCTGAATTTGAAGTCTAGTTTCGCAACTAAGGTTTTTCTTTCCTCCACAATGCTTGTCTTGGTGCCTATTTCTGCTCTAGCATTTATTCCATTTTGCATATTCTTTGTCTTTTACACTGCACATGATAAATAAATATTTTAACATTTTCACTGTGGTTGCTGTGGATACTGTCAAGGTTAAGTTCTTTCGTGTCTACGCTCTGCCTGTAACTGATGAATATTAGTCACGTTCATGTCATGATTGTGCGTCACGAATCCATTATTTGGACTCCTCACTGGCTTAGTTGAATTCTTATTATATATTTTTTAACTCCTTTCTTAGATTTTCCAGTTATTCTTCGTCATTCATCATATAACCAAAGTACATGCTTTCTACTGGCACTTTATGCTTTTACTTTTCTAGTGAGAAAGATCTCAATTCCCGAAATAGAGCGAATTGGATATTTTAACGACATTTGTAGCTTAATGTTTGGGTATATAAAAGTCAACGTAATATGATAAATTTAATTTATATATATATATATATATATATATATATATATATATATATATATATATATATATATATATATATATATATATATATATGAGCTTTTCAGTCGAGAAACATGCCAAGTACCATTTTTAAAATATAATAAATTAAATTAAAAAATACTTTGACCCAGGATGGCGCTTGGCATGTTTCTCGACTGACAGCCTCATATATAAATTTTTATCATATTACGTTGACTTTTATATATCCAAACATTAAGCTACAAATGTCGTTAAAATATCCAATTCGCTCTATTTCTGGAATATCACCGAAGGGGAATTATAACTGATAATTGATTCAGCACCCGGGAGACTCAAACGTCCGAAAGTGCGTATGAACGACTTTCAGTCGACGTCACTGACCACTAGCTATCACTGACGTCGACTGACAGTCGTTGATACGTACTGTCGGGCATTCGGGTCTCCCAGTACTGAATCATTTATCAATTATAATTCCCCTTCGGTGATATTTCCTAAGTAAAGCGATAAGATATTAAATGACATTTATAGCTTAATGTCTGCGTATGTATGTTTGCATCTGCGTTTTCTAGTTCTCCAGTTGGTTGTGAAAGTTGAGAGCTCTGTTTTTCATTTCTTTTAAAGTAGTTCCAAATCGTAGTTTGTGTCATCACTGGGGTTTTGTGGCTGGCTCTGTTCTATTTCCCCCCAAAAAAATTTTTCCAGGCTGTAGCTCTCCACTTAACGGTAGTCTGAACCCGTAATTGCTGAAGGAATCCTGGAGATTCAGTGTCATTTGGAAGGCCACTTTGGGCAACTCAATTTAGCACACATTATATATATGTACTATGTATTTCAGAAAGTTTGAGTCATCGCTTTTTTCCAGTATCTTTCAAATTAATTGAAGGATCGGTGTGTTACTTTGCTACAGTGTGTTTCACACCCTTCCCTATTTTTTGGTAATGAATTCAATTTCCAAATTCAGCATTTTCAGGCACTTTACTCTTGAATTTGATGGGGTAGCCAGCAAACTGATTAACGCTTTCGGACATACGATCTTGCGAACTACTGAACTTTTCCTGATTATCTACTTACAGTAAATTTCTCACTACCCACAACTTTCCTCTTCGACTCCACCATTCTTCTCCCTACCCCTCCTGACGTCGTGTATATATTTACTTTCTTCATGGATGCGATTGTTTTATTTTGTCTGCATAATTTCGTGATGAAAAGTTATTTCATGTTTTTTTTTCTAAATTCCCTGTTCTACATATATAATAAAAAATAATGGGTTAAAATTACAGAACAGTTTATAACCATTTCAGCATGTGAACCATAACCCTGAACAGCGACGAGACAGCCTTCCCCTGTAGTTACTGGATGCACAAGTGATAAACCCGTCGTTTAACCCGACGTTTCATTCATCAACTACAAAGATTTCAGAAACCCCTAAATTCTGTATAACCATGTAGGTCGTCAGCTCATTTCATCCTACATTGCTCAATTGAAAAACTGCAGAGCTAATATGTGGCTGAAAACATTCCATTACATAACAGATAGTGCAGAGAGAGAGAGAGAGAGAGAGAGAGAGAGAGAGAGAGAGAGAGAGAGAGAGATATGAGTGGGGGATGAATGAAAAGACAGACGAGGAAGTGAGGTTAAAAGACTGAGGAAGGGTGGGTGATAGAAAGGATAAGTACCCCAAGAGTGCTTATCCGAATGAATTCGTAAATCTTGACTGACTAGGTTTGGCTATGTCCTAAAGTTCAAGAGTAAAGTGCCCTTAAAATCTGTGTTTGGACATGGAATTTTTTATCAAAAATTAGGGGAGGGTGTGAGAAACTGTTTCGAAGTATCATACCAATCAATCGATGGGTTTGAAAGATATTCACAAAAAACGATGACTCAAACTTCCTGAAATATATAGTTCCTTGGAATGCCCTTGGGGCTGTCGCCGCTTCTATAATATAAGAGGAAGATGTGTTTATACTATTGCACTCATTACTGTTGCTATTGCATTTTAGGTAGATGGAAAAGTTCCCAGATCTTGTTCAGCAATGCACGTTTTTGCTGCAGCATTAGTTGCTGTGCTTTGGGGGTATTTTGGTGTTTAAGCGCAATTTGCTCTCTCTCTCTCTCTCTCTCTCTCTCTCTCTCTGGTAAATTGCCTTCTTATGGGTCATTAAGCCTTTAAAGATCTGTCCTGGCCTTTGCAATTTATGCATTCTGGAATTTCAGCTTTGCACGTCGCTCGTATACTTGTTTCCTATCTCAGTGCAAAGTGTGCCTAGTGGTTTTGTTTTTCTAGAAGATCATTTCTTTTATGATCGTAGCTTGGAATTGCATTTGTGAAATATATTTTTCTACTTGTTTTGCTGTAACTGACTTGTACAGAATCATTATACCTATAATGTCCTTCTCAGAGTGTTTGGAGGTTATGCTGTCTCTCTCTGACAGACTTTATAGGATTTATTTACTTTTTCAATCTTCATTCTGAATTTATTCACCTTTTCAGACTTCATTCTGACTCATTTATCTTTTCAATCCTCATTCTAAACTTATTTACCTTTTCAGTCTTCCATCTAAATTGATTTACTTTTTCAATCTTCATTCTAAACTTATTTGCCTTTGCAATCTTCACTATAAACTTATTTACCTTTAAAATCTTCATTCTAAATTCATTTACCTTTTCATCTTCATTCTAAACTTATTTGCCTTTTCAATCTTCATTCGAAAATCATTTACCTTTTCTATCTCCTTTCTGAAATAATTTACCTTTTGAATCTTCATTCTACATTTATTTACCTTTTCAATTTTCATTCTAAACTTATTTTCCTTTTCAATCTTCATTCTAAATTCATTTACCTTTTCAATCTTCATTCTAATTTAATCTACCTTTTAAATTTTCATTCTAAATTTATTTATCATTTCAATCTTCAATCTATGTTTATTTACCTTTTCAATCTTCAATCTAAATTTGTTTACCTTTTCAATTTTCATTCAAAATTTATTTACCTTTTCAATCTTCACTCTAAACTTATTTACCTTTTCAATCTTCAATCTAAACTTACTTACCTTTTCAATATTCATTTTCAATTCATTTAACTTCCCAATCTTCATTCTAAATTCATTTACACTTTCAATATGCATTCTAAACTTCTTTACGCCCCCAGTCTTCATTCTAAATTTAATTACCTTTTCAACCTCCATTTTAAATCCCTTTACCGTTTCAATCCTCATTCTAAATTTATTTACCTTTTAAATCTTCATTCTACATTATTTACCTTTTCAATACTCATTCCGAATTTATTGCCCTTTTCCATTTCATTCTTAATTTATTTGTCTTTTCTATCTTCATTCAAAACTTATTCACCTTTTCAATCTTCATTCTAAATCTATTCACCTTTTCAATCTTCTTTCTAAACTTATTTATCTTTTCAATATTCATACCAAACTTATTCACCTCTTAAATCTTCATTCTCAATTATTCATATCGACGCAGAATTATCACTTTGAAACTCAGAATTTTAGAAGTATTTTGTTTCTGCACGCAAGATTTTTCCCCCATATAACCGTCTTTGATAATTGCATTTTCCAAGGGTATATATATATATATATATATATATATATATATATATATATATATATATATATATATATATATATATATATATATTACAGTAAGACTGTGAAACCTGGGGTTTCACGAAATCCCTGACATTTTCGGGGAATTCGTGAAATCACCAATTCGCTTATCGGCATCTGATCCCCGAGGGCTAGTACTAAACACGGCGAATCAGTGATTCATCTACACTGTTTCGGCATGTTTAGTACTAGGCCCTCCGGGATCAAATGCGTTTCGCCGTGTTTAGTACTAGGCCCTAGAGGATCAAATGCACTTAGGGACATCTGATCCCCGAGGGGCTAGTACTAAACACGGCGAAACAGTGTAGATGAATCACAGTTTCGCTGTGTTTAGTACTAGCTCCTCGGGGATCAACTGTTCCTAAGTGAATTGATGATTTCACGAATTTCCTGAGAATTTCATGGATTTGGTGAAATCCCTGGTTTCATAATCTTCCTGTAACATACTGTATATATCACTTATTACCTGAAGTGCTCCATCGTTCCGTTTTCCTTGAAGAACCTGGATTAGCGATGATATCTTTGAATCCGATTCCTGGCGTTCTTTTAGTATTTTCTTTCCTTATTTCTCTAGTACTCTAGAATCATTACGAGGAAATAATAAAGTAAAGAATATGAACCCGAGATTCTGTTTATTAGCTTTGATCCTATAATATTAATTTTATTTTACTGACATAATATGAGTCTTACAACAAACTATAAGACAAACACTGGAAAAACGAAATTATTTTATCTCACAAAAAAGCACGGACAAATTAATCTTGAAACCAGGTCATGGTCGTTTGCATAGAAATTGGGGGGTAAAAGTAATGGGCAAGCATACTTACTCAAAAAGGAAAAAGGACAGATATATGTTATTACGCACACACACACAAATATATTTACATATGTGTATGTATGTATATATATATATATATATATATATATATATATATATATATATATATATATATATATATATATATATATATATATATATATATATATATACACACACACACATGAAGCAGAGAAAGTTCAATAATGGCCTAGACTAATTTTATATCACCATTCTTATGAAAACAAACGAAGCAAATAAAAACCCTTTGTACTTAAGTGAAATGGGTGACATATAACCGTGGAAAATTGCCGCCATTTAATATCGTACTCAGAGACAAAGCCGGAAGCGCGGAGCCAGCCGGACGTTTATAAGAACGAACGAGAAGAGGACATCATGGCTCTGAGAGAGAGAGAGAGAGAGAGAGAGAGAGAGAGAGAGAGAGAGAGAGAGAGGAGGAGAGGAGGTGAGCGGGATACAGGACGGGGAGGAGGATGGGTAGATGAGGAGAGGAGGGCTGAGGGATAAAAGGCTAGGAAAGGTTAAACCGTCTAGCGTAGTTACGTTCCAGATGGAAGGGACACGAGGGCTCACACTGGCATAAATTCTAGTTGCCTCTTTCGCCGTTTTTCCAAAGAGTGGGGATAAACAGTCGCCTTCTCTTTGTGGTGTTCTTGCTGCACGGGAGCTGGGGGTACGGAGGAAAAGGTTCTTGAAAACAAAGTCGAGCTTGTGGATATGAAATCCCTTATATACCAAGGTAACAACATGAATAATTCTACGAAGTGCGTCTACATGAGGAGAGAGAGAGAGAGAGAGAGAGAGAGAGAACTACAACGAACTTCAGGTCATTCGACAAAGCGACTGTTTACTTTACAATCATAGTAACAGAAATTGATCAATAAACATATTAATAGCCTTGCATGCTCAATCTGATTTATTAAACCGAAATCTAACGTAACAAAACGCAGAAATCTTTAGCACACAAGGATTCGTAAACTCTATACCCAATAACTGATACTGTTGCAGAGAGTTACTTTATGTCGCCATCACCGTTAATTTGCCTCGGCTTCCGTACAGTTAACTGTACATGATCACACCAAGCAGGTTTGTAATGCAATAAATGAAACCAATTTTCGAGCCCATTCAGTCCACCCATGCATTAAGGTACAAGGTTTCAAGCCAACCAGAATGCGCGGATTTCCTTTCAGAAGTCAGTTGCAAAGAATAATACCGAACTTCAACATCCAAAACTTGCGAAACACACCAGACGAGATTAGTGACAAGAAACAAGAAACAGGTCGAAAAAGATCGCTACTTTAACCTCCAAAGAAGAGATATCAAAGCAAAGAAACTAAACTTATGACTTGCAATTACTTTCACGTCCCGAACTATTAATAATCCTGTAAATAAAAGCCATGAATAATAAAGTTAAAGAAAACAAGCTCTTACTGGATTTCACTTAAAAACTAAATGAAAATTAGCACCCACAAAAATTCAAGAACACCTTTATATCCATCGTTATATGAAAATGATAAATTTTTTAACTGCACTTTTCCACTTAATGAAATTTGCGTTACCGCATTCGCTCTGTGTTTAAGAGGCCAAAATGGTCTCAAACCATTAAATTTCCGTTGATGCATTACCGAATTCCTGCGCCATCTTACACGAAATACACGAGTAACAAGGAAGAAGGGAATCATTAATGTTGCACGATTTACTTTTCTTACAACAATTCAAAATCTTGCTTACATTGGTGTGCCACTTCTTGTTTTGAGAATAAAAATGCCTGTGATTCTACATTCTCCTAAAAGATGCTGACATTGATCCTCAACTAAAATTACTATTAGAGAAATTAAATTTACCTCCCACGCTAACCATATCAAATTGCAAATGGGCAGGTTCCCCTACAAAGACAAACAGCTAAGGCAAACCTCTCACCTTATTAACGAGGGAGTTATATCCTAGGCAGGAAACAACGTGAATTACATTTTACTAGTAGGAAGGGTTCAAGGAACGAGGAAAGTTATAAAATAATAAAATTAAACCAACGTCCAAAACTGATATGAAATGCGTGCCTCTGAGTTTATACAATGAAATAAGATGAGCGTTGTAATAAATTCTCGTCAGGCAGCCACCAACACTCACCAGGAGACCGCACCTCACTTTTATCCTGAGAAGACCAACAATTCCCTACTTTTCCCAGTTCGGTGAATTATTTTGTTCCCCTCCACATCCGGGATATAGTTTTCTCTAATTCTGTTCTCCTTATGGCGTCGTTTTTCTTTCAATGGCGATTTCATTGCTTCCTTTCCGGGTAAGAGCTTCTTTTCCTATTCGTTACTTTATTCTTTTAGGCCTGGCCTAGATAAGAGAGTCAAGTCATCCTTTGAATTAAAACTGATACAGACCTGATACAACAAACTTGGAATCATCATCGTAATTGCTGATCTACTAACATTTCCTCACAAACTACAGTATATTATTTCACAGAAGTCAAAAAACCGAACATAATTCTAAATCATAAGTTTGATGGGCTTCAAATAATTTCATCCAACCAGTACCTGTGTATCTTAACAATTTGGTGTTCAATATACTAAAGAAGCGGAGGCTGGTGGTCCTGTATATAACAATTTCCAGAATAAAACCAAAAATGCTTCGTGGCTTATATTCGCCTCACCTTTACATAAAACTATACATGGACATCATATTCTTCTTCAACATAAGTCTTTTATTGCCATATTCTGGAAATTCATTTCAAAGCAAACCATACAGGCTACTCCCACGCATCTCTTCGGTTTTAATGAGATAATTAGCCTATGGATTAAATCACGAATAAACCGTATTTGTACAAAGTTACTAGCGTGTTATGTGCGTAAGGCAGAAAAATAGTAACGTTCAATTTTATTAAATGAAAGTAATTGCAGTTTCTTATACCAAAATTGCATCCCAACAGATTAACTGCACTTGCAATTTTCTATATTTCATAATCTTCGCAGCAACTACCGAGGCTTTAAAAACGATATCAAAAGCAACTTTTTAAATAACACTTTTGTATTACAAGAAAAATAAGGTAAAAATGCACCGAAGTTTCTTCGGCGCAATCGAGTTTTCTGTACAGACGCTACAGCATACAATCAAGGCCAACGAAAACAGATCTATCTTTCGGTGGTCTCGGTATAATGCTGTATGAGTCCCGGCCCATGAAACATTAACCACGGTCCGGTTGTAGCATATCCTACAACGTTGCCAGAAGCACGATTATGGTTAACTTTAGCCTTAAATAAAATAAATACTTCTGAGGCTAGAGGGCTGCAGTTTGGCATGTTTGATGATTGGAGGGTGGATAATCAACATACCAATTTGCAGCCCTCTAGCCTCAGTAGTTTTTAAGATGCGGACGGACAGACAACGCCTGCACAATAGTTTTCTTTCACTGAGAACTTAAAACCTTTTCATGACGCTCCATCGTATAGATCGTAATTTTCACAAAGAACCAGGTTCGAATCATCTCATCTCAGCGTTCACTATAAAATCATTATAATATCTGAGCTTCTAAGCCGCGAGGAAATGGAAATACCCCCCCAAGTATTCGTACCCATCCGCTACTATAAATATAATTATAAATGGGTGACCCACGACGGTACATTTTTTTCTTTTTGACGTCAACAAGATTGAATCGGCAACTTACCATCAAACAGTTTAGGTTTATCTATGGTTTTATCAGGTTTATCTACAGTTTTCCTCCAGACTTCATAGTGACATACGTGCCCTGGATGCCGGTTGCGTATATGGTGAAAAGCGAAGTTTACCGTCAATACCACCCCAAGAAAAGACAAATACTACTGAGCCACCTTTATCTTCTTAGCTTGTTTCAATGTTACCAATATCTTTAGCAACTGGCTGCATATAAATGAAAGAGTTATAAAAAGGCTTTGCACTAAGCCGAGAAACAAACCCGCAGAACTATCTAAATAACGTCCTCTTTGCCACACAGCTGAGGATGATTAATGCTGCGATAAGAGGCTAAAGCTTGGCCATTTGTTTTTGTTTAAAAGAAACGACGTTCACTGCAATGCCTGAGTAACTGTGACACTGATATTTTATTATTCTGTTTATTTGTTTATTGTATAAATCAAATGAAGTGAACTGTAAATCCTGAACACCAGTAACACTGATCTAGGCTTCTCTGGAACGTTTGGCGTTTTCATCGAACAGACGATTTGTACGTCAAGGTTTCTTTCCTTCCCCTTTTAAGCAAGAACGACGCCAAATACTTTACCTTGTGATTATAAAAAAAAAAAAGAGTTACGCGTGAATAACTGACAAACAATCATAATTAGCCCCTTGTTACAAACTTAGCACTCAACTATTGTGGTGGAGATGGGTTGATATTCATTCTAAGTTAAAAAAAAAAAATCTGAATTTGACAGAAACATGCGCAAAAGACGATATCTACTTATGTCTCTTTCTGATACTCGAATGGACAGGTCAACGGTCTACTTATGCATTTAATCCAATAGGCATAGGTCCGAATCCTGACTGAGGCATAATTACTTATCAATTATAATTCTCTTTGAGTGTAAGCTGTTAGCGTGGTAAATTGAATTCGATGTCAAGGGATATGCGTAGCTTAATATTGTCAATATATTAATATTATCAATATATATATATATATATATATATATATATATATATATATATATATATATATATATATATATATATGCTCTGTCAGATATATCAAATATTACCGCCTACAGGACTTCACATACAAAAGGGTGAACACTGCAATAAACAACGAATGAGTCGAGTACTTAGTAAGTATAATCATAAGTTCCGACGTAAGCTACATGATTAAATCCGACAAGTCCCATAATCAATCTCATATGTGTAACAAATTATTGGCAAAGACCCGAGCCAACACCGTCGAGAGAGAGAGAGAGAGAGAGAGAGAGAGAGAGAGAGAGAGAGAGAGAGAGTTGCCACGTCGTTTTTACAGTACTGGTGAACAGAACAGAGGAAGCGTGCGCGAAGTGCGGTTGGCTTAAACGCACCGCAACAATCGCATGTCAGTCACCGCAGTTTCGATCAGCTGGACTGAAGTTCATCAACTTGAAACCAGCAACACTGAATTGAAAGTAGACCTTCCCTGCACGAATGTTACTGAAAACTCACACTTCAAAATTTGACGACGGAGTGTATCATGCAAAACCACGTCTGCCACACAGTAGCTCAATATATAAGCTTTGGTACGAATGTCAATAACACTGAAAGTTTACTTAGAAAATCTCTGTAGCAGCGGTTTTGCGTTTACAAATCCTCATGTTGATAATTCCCCATTTTCACTCCAAGTGAATTTACCAAAGCATGTAAGACTGCAGGTAACTAAGACTGCTGCAATTTTTGGTTTGTAATTTTACTACAGAACCATACATGATGATACGTGTAAATATTTCAATAGACCACGAATTTCTTAGACCACAGAAAAATTAAATATTTTAGGTGGTATGGGTATAACCTACCGTGCCATATCCCTGATTTCAAGAGAGAGAGAGAGAGAGAATCCTTCATTACATGTGAAAGCACAGTACATTAAGAGAATTTAACTACTGATACTTTACGCTGTCTGGGAAGCCCACGTGCATCCACAGAGAACAGAGTTGCGCTTTATTTAATATGCTCAGCACTCTTGTATAATTCTACCTTTGCACTCCAACCTTGCATCTGTTAATTGCCAAAGATGATAGTATGCAAACAAAACTGGAAAGTTTCAATCCTCATGCGAACTAATCTGTTATGTCAAAGCCCCAATAGATGGCTCTGTAGCGCTCGTTTATGATGACGTCATGAACGGGAGGAAAACTTCGCGTCGACTGTCATCCAATACAATTTTTTTTCTTTATGACAAAAAAAAAAAAAAAAAAAACAGAAAAATCTCTTACTGTTTTCACAAGCTTCTCATTGGAAATATAGGTACTACTTTGTGAAATATTTCTCCTATAATTGGGTCACCTATAGTCTATACCTGAAATATTCACCTTGTGCATATGGTGGACCATGCTGCAACGCTTAACTGGTCTGTACAACCAAACTGATGTGAACGTACGGTGTTAGTGTGTTGTCAATAATGGCCACTTTCCATATATTTCGTTTTAAAGAATTATACTTTCTTATTTTAAGTTTTCTGTTAAAGAAAACTATTGTAACGGCTTTGTCTGTCCGTCTGTACTTTATTCTTCCTGCACTTTCTTCTTTCCGCCCTCAGATCTTAAAAACTACCGAAGCTAGAGGGCTGCGAATTGGTATGATGATCACCCACCCTCCAATCATCAAACATAACAAATTGCAGCCCTCTAGCCTCACTAGTTTTTATTTTATTTAAGGTTAAAGTTAGCCATAAAAGTGGTTCTGGCAACGATATAGGATAGGCCACCACCGGGCGTGGTTAGTTTCATGGGCAGCGGTTCATACAGCATTGTATCGAGACCACCGAAAGACAGATCTACTTTCGGCGGCCTTAATAATACGCTCTAGCGGCTGTACAGAAAACTTGATTGCGCCGAAGAAACGTCGGCGCATTTTTTACTTGTTTACTCGGCAAATACTACTCTCAAAATTGAGACTACCTCTAACATAGTAACTCCTTGATTTCCCCTTACTTGTATATATACAGTACATGCTCCTCCTTTCAGTGGTTATGTGGAATATCTTTGCCACAAGTTCAATTCTGGGAATCAAAAATCCCCGCCTTCCCTTCCGATTCCTAGAACATTCCTTACGTTAATGGGCGAGTTTACTGGATTAAAGATAATCCAAAACAAGATTTCTTTTAAGATATGGTCCAAGGAATCGCATTGCAGGTCTTGTTGGCTAACGACTGTTACAGGAAATTACTGTTCAACAAATATCTCTAACAGGTAAAAAAATCACTGAATCATTAGAGAGATTAAAAGGACGAACACAACTAAACTAAACTCGCATACCAATAAATTATAGAACAACAGGGGTCAGTGACCCCACAAGATCTCACAGGTGCTGAGCGTGCAACAATCCTCAAGTTATAAATAATTTAATGAGAAAATAAAATACACCCTTCAGATGACTGATGTCATCAATAACAATAATAATAATAATTTATGAGGCAAAGTCACGATATATTTTCTTACCATGTATTCACGACAACCCCCTATCTTTGATAACTCTGGTCAACATGAAGCCGTTTTGCTAACAGTGGGAGGCTCCAGAAACAATAACAGGACAACAATCACTGCCACTTTCGTTTTTTAACTGCTGAGTCGTAGATGAAATCTCCTTGAAGAAAACTCCCACTATATTAGCCGCTTCTTGCAAATATACAAAAGGACCATCAGTGTGGCACAGAAACTCCTACACACACACACACACACACACACACACACACGGCGCCACTCAACTCTGTCTAACATGCACTCTTAACCATCCTGAATATTAAGGCCGCTCCTTTCCATTAACGCGTTCATACCAATTTTTCCAGCACTTCCTAGGTCTTTCTCTCCTTTCTCCTAACACTCCATGAAGATACTCTTATCAACAATTCATCCTCTATTCTTCCTACACAATCAATCCTTCTCAGAACACTTATTCATCCTTTCACCCCATTTTTTTTAAACATATGTTGTGCAAAATTGTATATCTCAGCATGTTCAACTTTCCTTTCATTTGCACCATAGAGTATGTATGTATGTATGTATGTATGTATGTGTATATATATATGCATGTATATGTATAAATATACAGTATATATATATATATACACACATGCATACATACATATATATACAATATATGTATATAGATACAGTTCCCTTTAATCGTCAGTTACAAAAGAGAAGGGAAATAAGAGAGAGAGAGAGAGAGATAGAGGGAGGGGGAGGAAGGGGGGGGCAAGAAAGAGAAAGAGGACGGGGGAGGAGGAAAAAAGTGCGTGGATCCATTAAAATAAGTTACCTCTACCTTCAGCTTTCAACAACTGAACTAGCGACGACTCCTCTCAATGATACACTGGCATACCAATAAATTATTGTCAACAGCTGCGAACACTGGGTCACTCAGCCTCATAAACCTTAACTGTTACAGTTGTGCGCTGATAATAAATAAACACGTAGCTCTCCGTTAACAGCATTCTTAATGTTATTAATAGGTTCCAGTTCTACAAAAGAATGAACAAACTTTTAAAGAGAACTTTTTTTTATCTTTGTTCGCTATGTATGTGCCAAAACATTGCCCTTCTCTCTATGAATCTACGGTACATATACCCTCGTAACATTTTATCATTATTTCATAAAAATCACTAAAGAAATGAATGTCTCCTATAGCTAAAATTATATAAATGACTAAAAATACTACAGTTATGCATATGCTTCTGAAATATGTGCAATGAAGAGATTACAAAACCCAATTAATACAAACAATTAATCCTTACCTGATGATAATGAAGAAGTGAGTAAATAAAGTTCTACTTCAAATGGCAATACAATCTAAACCTCATTATATTATAAGAGAAGAGAGAAAAAAAAAGTTCTAACTAAGCCGCGTAGGACTAAAATGGAGACAAATCTCTTTAATGAAGCGCACACTTGGAGAGTAATGTTAATTTCGCTTATATACGTAACTCAACAAAACATTGAAGAATTCTAAATTGTTCATTAGAATTTATACAATAGGAAAATATATTTCACAGCAGGTAAGAATATATTATGTGCTATGATTTCGTAACATCCAGATATTTGCTATTCTTAACCACACAACACCTGGTGCATCCAGTTATCACGCTCATGGTACACCTAGAGGGGAGGGAAGGGGGGGGGGGGATGGGAAGCTATGTATACTCGTATGTCCCGTATATCATAAATTTTGGGAAAAATTCATTATTGTGCATTCGCTGTTTACTGTTACCTTTTTCTTTTTTATTTTAAAGAAATGGTTTTATTCATCGAATAACCTATGGCAAGGGGTGGTAAGGAAATCTTGAATAGCCATAAAATCATTTTGAAAAGCAATATTTTCCTCGTATAGTTTAAACATACAACTGTAGCGAACGATGCTACCATCAAAAAGGACGATAAAGAAAATCAACTATAACCTACTGATAAATTATCAGCAGTTACCGTTCAAAAACAAAATGCAATTAAGACAAATTTTAAAATCTGCTTAATAATTATCTTACCTTACTGAATGTCTAAATGCTCGTGTATATCTTGGGGCATAGGTGAGAGAGAGAGAGAGAGAGAGAGAGAGAGAGAGAGAGAGAGAGAGAGAGAGAGAGAGAGAGAGAGAGAGAGAAACTCCGCAGGAGGACAAACGAAAAGAGGGGAATGAGGTTGACGAAAATAAATTCGAGAAAAGCATTTCAAACTCCTAAAACACTGTCCAGACAAACAAATTTCTCAAAGCAGCTGCATGGCGAAAAAATTCGGAGCTACTGAAAATATCAACCAAGATACAGAGAAAATCCATTATTCAAAACGCTCAAATCCTTTGATACATTACGGGAGAGTTTTCCTACGTTTTTAGAAACATTTTCACTTTTCTCTAAATATCCCCGTGGAATGTAGATATATATATATATATATATATATATATATATATATATATATATATATATATATATATATATATATATATATATATATATATATATATATATATATATATATAATATAAAAATACTCCAGTGAACTGAAGATTAAAACAAAAATTCCGGTAGACTACAGATATACAAATAATTCCAAAGGCTTTTCTGCACCATCACTTTTTCATGGTTAACGAAACGTACCAACAACGATAATTATTAGAATGGTATTTACGAAGACAATATTGTTATTACCTGTAAAGATCTGATAATCGCACGAGTCACTAAAATGGTGGAGAAATCCACAATGATGTCAGTGTGTATATAGATTAAAAATATATGTTACTATTATTATTGTGAATATATATATATTAAAACATATGTTGTTATTATAATTATTATTATTATTATTATTATTATTATTATTATTATTATTATTATTATTATTATTATTAATCACAGGGATACCATTTACATCTCAGTTATTAAAATATCTCGTGAACTTAACGTTAAAGTTCGACCATTCACATACTGTATATACAGACTCCAATGAATTATCGAAGACTGCCTATAAAAATACGGTAGTGTTCGAAGAAACTTGATCGATTACCACTTGACAGCTGAACACAAACAGAAAAATTTCAATAAAGTATTCATGTGTCACCGCTGTACAGCTCAAAATACCTAATAAATTCTCTAGTAATAAACTAGTCGTAAAACCCTTTGGTTTAAAGCAAAAAACAAATGAATCCACATACAAACCCATTTAAAGTAAGTCATCCTCGCACCAAAAATATGATCTATAGTAGTAATCACATTCCTCTCGTGCTAATGCATTAATCTATAATTCATTTATAACTGATCCCCAAATATTTAAAATGGATATCTCGTCATCTTAATTTTTCCCTTATTCACTTACATGCTTCTTCTGAATATTTTTCATATCAAACAGTACATGCTTACATGCAAGCACTCACTATATGCACATGTTAGGTATATGCTACTATATTACACAAGACACCCTTATTCATGTACTTGTATGTGCATTTGTAATCCGCGATCTGGTGTATATATTCATGTATAAATCTGTGATCAATGCGTCTAGACACCCCCAAAAAACACACACATAAACACACACACAGGAACTCAAACAAACATACACACAAGAGAATATGAAGCCATTCATTTGAAATAACCTCAAAGCGACTAGTGAATGGACACCTCAAGCAGTCCACGTCTTGCCGATAAGGATTGATAGACAATAATTAGTGATTTCGGGCTGATTGATGGACAGTAACTGGCTATTACTCTGCGCCAGCGGAGGATGACTGATTCCTCCCCGATGTGGGTCGCCGTAGCGGAGAGGATAAAGTGGGTTTGACTTTCGTTCATTAAGTAACCGGACCTGGCTCGAGATGAGGGCGCATCACGAAGTTTTTCCTCGGCTGCGGAATCCGGATCGTTGATTAGCTGCGAAAACTGTTCTAAACTGAGTTGAATTAGCACCGCCCGGAGTTCCTAGCAGTATCTTCCGTCCGTAAAAGTCACTTGCGTGAACAACGAACATCTTCATTATTGAAAGCTATTAAACGCTAAATCACATGCATGGCTTCAACATTTCCTTTATCTTCTGTAACTTCTTTCAAATGAACACAATATTCTTCGGAGCTTTAATTTCGAATCAATAGCTCTAGTGGCTTGTTCCATATGAAGAGGAGTTTATCTTCTGATCAATAATAATAATAACAATAATAATTAATAATAATAATAACTGCGGGATACCAACGGGTATTTAACTTTATGGTTCGTTTTTCTCGAACAGCATTTCCAACGAAATTAACAAATTTTCGTTTGGAAGTGGCTACGCCAAAAGGAAAGCAAATTGTTCGTAATATGTAAAGACACAGAAAACATGAGATCACAATTTAATCCGAATTTGCGGAACCTGCAATGCAACAAATATATAACTGTTAAACTGGGAATTCGATTTACAACTTTGACAAGGGAAACGGATCTCCACGTATAGTGATGGCAATCATCCGTAATAACTTTGAGAATGAGAAATAAAACCATTCAGTATACAACAGAGAATGAATATTCATTAACCATTTAGTGCTGCTCGTTAAAAAAAAAACCCTTCGTTTTATCTATATGTACAGCATGCTTATCTATTTATTTTTATCGCGAGAAGCATCTTACTTAATTATGAAAACCGAAGCCTTTGAGACATTCCTAAAAAAGAAATATATTTCCTCAGAATAATACGTTAAGATAGTGTTACATAATAGGGTAAATGCTAGGCATAACTGAACGTGAACAATTTTTAAGAACTTGAATGCAATGTTTGTAGCTACTAATTTTATTGATCTATTTACGTACGTGTGTGAAACTTTCATCTTATTTCAAATATCATTCCCATAACGTTGATATCCTGTTTCAGTCCTACAATACAAAGCTAAAAAACTTACTGGGGGCGATGGAGAATTATAATATATATATATATATATATATATATATATATATATAGATGATATAATATATATTAATAAATGATAAATATATATATATATATATATATATATAAAATTATTATACGTCCTTTAATAGCCAATTTGCTGAGAAATATATTTTATAGATGTTTTTAGGTTAATTTTTAGTTGATAATAAGTTGTAAACCCCACCATTATATATATAATGCGCGTCACTGTAGTCTTAAGTTCTTGTCTTTCGTGGTTCGAGCCCACGAGACGACGAATATTAACAAATGAAAATATCCCCTTATAAAATATATATGAAAATATATTATTATATATACAAATTGAGTATTAAAGGACGTTTTTATATTAATGCTTGTATATGAATCATGGTGATGTGATAAAATTCATTCTCATATATATATATATATATATATATATATATATATATATATATATATATATATATATATATATATATATATATATATATATATATATATATATACATATATATATATATGTGTGTGTGTGTGTGTGTATGCATGTATGTATGTTTCCGTGTTAAACACCAGTTTTTACCTCATTTTTCTATTTTTCCTTTCGCATATTCTATCGCTTTTTTTATGTCCCGCTTGTTCCTTTCTGTATATAACTTTTACACCTATCTATTCGCATGTCTATCGGATTTGATAAACACACGCGTCCTAACGTACTCTGCACTCTTTGAGATGTTAAGCCCTCGGCTCCATCAGTTTAATTCCCAAATTCTAATCCTTAGCGCCTTAGCCGGATATAAAATCGATCTATATCATTGTCCCGAGACACCATGCTCTTTTGGAAGCGACAGACGTCCTTACGAATATCGTTAATCTTTGAAGGAACACCATCACCTCCCATGATATTCCAACAGGTGTGGAAACAATGAAGGCACGAAGAGCCTATATGGCAGCCAAATATCGAGGTCTACCCCAAAGGATCTCGTTCCCTCCATGAAATAGGTCTGTGTATTTATTCAAGCTATGGCTGAATTTCTTCATGCTCGGTGCAGAGCTACAGCATCATAAAAAAAAAAACTTCCAAACGCCAGTAATCACTTTACCTTCAACCTACAGATGTCATAACACTGATAAACTCTAAAGTAACTGAATAAGGATAAAACTCACCTTTGACACTGAAGTCACGCTCACAGAACGTCAACCTTTTGGTAAACATTCATTGGCGGCAACCAAATCCCTCTTAGAAAAATTTTCTACAAGATTCTGTATTTATTCTCATTCACTTATGATACAGCTACATCTTTTCCCATATAGCCTACTTTTGCATTTACATCACCCAACACAACCTCGTTTAAAATTTCCTAAACCCAGCCCGGTACAAATTCACTTTTCCAGACTCTTTCTCCGCCACTTCTGGACCATAATATATATATATATATATATATATATATATATATATATATATATATATATATATATATATATATATATATATATGTACTATCACACCTTTTTTTCTTCTGCCAGACTTTATTTTATCCACACAGTTCTATGACCAATACATCTGTGCTCTTTCATCCGAGGTCTTCCGGACACAATAAATTCTACAACCTCGTTGCCCTACATCTCTAAACCACACAAGATTTCACCGTCCTATCAAATAATCCTATACATCTTCACATATTGCTGTTGCGGTCTTTAGATTATCGCCAAAACTGGTTTTAGAACATTTTCGTTGTTTTCTCACAAGAGAGCTTTATTAACGTTTACATGCTTAACAAAACATTTTACATGTAATTTACAAAACTATGGAAACACGAATAAAAATCAGCAGCAAAATCTATCTTTAAAGACCATACTGCAAACATTTCAAAAGAAAAATATAAATATACACATGATATGAAACAAACTCAGCAGCAAAATCTGTCTTTTAAGACCATATTGTAAACATTTCAAAAGAAAAATATAAATATACACATAATATGAAACCAAAGAAAAACACTTCAATCCAGCCTACCGACCTTTTAAAAAAAAAAAAAAAAAAAAAAACGCCCAACTTATCATAGCCAGTCGTGGGCCCTTGAGCTCCTGTCAAGAACCCTTAAGAATTAATTTGGGAACCAACAAAATATACGTGAGGATAGGAATCTGGACCTTTTCACTTCCAGAGTTAAAAGAAAGATAAATTAGGCAATCAAGAAGTTCACAGAACCGGAAACACCTTCAACGCTATGTAAAACGAAAACTAAAAGAACTAAACGAAATATATATATATATGTATATATGTATATATATATATATATATATATATATATATATATATATATATATATATATATATATATATATATATATAATACATATAAAAGAATAATAATAATCAACTCCCTACTTATTTAACACTATATCTATCTACACACTAATTGGTTTATTTCTTGCTTGCAAACATATTATACCAATATTCAAAATCATTTAAAAAAACGACAGTCATGTGACACTTAACCATGAGTAGCTAATCCAGTTAGACAAATGAATAATCTATCAATAGCTTTTAATACAGAAGTAATTACATTGACATCTAGCGTCAACAATCTGTACAGAACACAGCAAATAGCGTAATGTGATTGAGAGAGAGAGAGAGAGAGAGAGAGAGAGAGAGAGAGAGAGAGAGAGAGAGAGAGTTGAACAAAGGCACCAATTAGATGAGACGACATAGTTACATAACTATTCTATGATATACCCCTTTATTAGTTCAAAAACATTTATGTCACTCAAGTATTTCCGTTTTTACATTATCTCCGACAATATCCATTACAACAACAACTTTCTTCCTGATGTCATTTTCAAATAAACCTCTTACTAACACTTTCTGGCTCTCACAAGACTTAGTTTTTCCTATGTCACCTATTAACAGTCTATCATCCCAAGGCATCAAAGCTACAACATTCCATTCATAGCCCTCTTGTCCCAGGAACATGAACCTAGATGCCTCTGGTTCTTCCCATGACATCTCGTCGCTCCATCCATATAAACAATGTTTGTTTTAAGAGCTACTTTCATGAGCACCATCTCACTTATAATTCTATACACCCTTGGTGTCTCTTAACTGCACTCCTGATGCCTTCAACAGCTACTTTCACAAGCATACTCAAATTTATCTTTACCCCAGCTCTGTCCCTATTATATATCTTCAATTATTATCGATCTTCAATATACGCACTACTTCGTTCTAGAAATATATGTCCTTCATGTAGCAGCTTTCCATTTATGTCTCTTACTCTGAGATACACTTGCTCAATAATATTTCTCAATTCATTGACTTCTATGGAGAGCTTTTTGTCCCTAAAGTTCTTGTTCGTATATACCCTCTCTCTCTCTCTCTCTCTCTCTCTCTCTCTCTCTCTCTCTCTCTCTCTCTCTCTCTCTCTCTCTCTCTCTCTCTCTTTCCTTGGCTTATCACATCCATCTTCCTGGATACCTGTGCACGATTCTTTTCTTATCATGCAATTATTCTTGGTAATATGCTTTTATTCCTATGCCAAACCTCTGTATAACCGCATCCCACCAAAATATTAATCTTATTCCCTTGCTCGTATCATTCCACACTCACAAATACTCCAGGATGACTCTATGACCCCAACAGCTAATCCATTCGTCCCGTGCCTTTAATGTGCGCACGCAAGCTCCTGTCTGATTTATGTGTGCGCGTCACCACGTAAATTTTCTGCTTATCTCTACGACCTTGATTAATTCGCTGGACAGAATAAAAGCAATTCCAGATTCCTGCAAGACTTATCTAATTAGATTAAACCTAAATCACAAGACTAAAGAATTTGCCAATGAAGTGCTTGCGCATCATAGATTAGTGAAAGTTTCTGTTTTATTCACGATTCTTTAGTTTAGATGCGAATTTGTCATTGGTCTTTGCCCTTTGCTTTCTCGTTCTGTAGGTTTTTACTACTACTGCGACTGCCACTACTTATAATAATAATTATAATGGAAATCAACAATCTATCACGTGTCATATGTTTTATATCGATATGAGGTGAAATTAAATATAATAATAATAATAATAATAATAATAATAATAATAATAATAATAATAATAATTTACCCAACATTTAAAATGCCACTTACGTTTCACATGTAACATCTACAGTACATTTCAAATTCTCAAGACAATTCAAGCCACTCTCCACAACCTGTACTGTGTGCTGTCCTGTCAACGTTAGAAGTGCACGAGAAACAAACTGGAGTTACCTTCTTTCTCCATCCCTTGTGAATTTTAATGTACTGAATATTATTCAAGTTAAACTTTTTTTTACTGCTAAGGGGGTAAAACAAAAAGAAGAAATGACAAAAGTATTCACTGACATACCAGCAAGTCATGCTAATTTAAAAATTTAATGTCAAACAATCCTCAAACCAAGGTGTAGACCGGCTTTAAACAATGGCTGCAGTCGTATACGCTAACGACCATTAGAGAGAGAGAGAGAGAGAGAGAGAGAGAGAGAGAGAGAGAGAGAGAGAGAGAGAGAGAGAGAGACAGCGCCTGCCTGGAAACTATCGTATACCTGCAATTACAGGAAAAAAACAAAACCTAATTAGTCAACAACTTCGACACAGAACCCCCTACCACACACACACACACACACACACACACACACACACACGCACACAAAATCTGAACCATTTTCCGCTCTAGAGGAATTTGGGAAAGATTCTAAAATATCTCCGACCAGCCTAAACAGTCTACGAAAATGAAAACCGCGGACAAAACATGTGAAGCATTTCTTTTCAAAATGAAACTGCAAGAGCTACACTAGCCACATGTCTTGCATAATCAAAACGCTTTCCAGGCTCTGTATTCCTAGATTTAAATATACTGGGCTTAACTGAGTTCTCAATGGGATGTACATTTCATTTCTAGATGCTAACATAAACATTTTTACGGATGCCAGGAAATTCTAAAAAAAAAAAAAAAAAAAAAAAAAAAAAAAAAAAAAAGGGGGTTTTTTATTTACCATTATATATACAAAATGAGATGTGATACTCATATTTCAGCTGCACTAAATGTAATTTTTATATGCGCGCACGCGCATGCTTAAACTGAAATCCAAAACACATACGTTGTGCTTAAGTCAAAAAATTCAAGTATTAATTTTCCTATTTAACGAATAAAGTATCAAGAGGAAAACACATACATTACGATAAAATATTTTGTGGCACAATAAACTGTAGCTTTTTATTTTCGTTATTTTATTTTCCAAAATTTATATTTTATGAAATTATTTTGTCGAGAGCCGTTTCATTTTGTATCTTCACATGTTAATGTCATAAAAATAAGAAACCGACATATTTTGAAGTACTGTACTATAAACCAATTAATATAACTTCGGGGAAAATGTTCGCAAATTTTAAAGGGTGTCAATTTTGCAAGAACAGCACAGAGATTTTAGTATCTTTTCTACTTTAATAGGATACATTTCATACTGGTTTCATGAATCTTACATCGTAGAATATGGGTATTATTAGAAGTTAGTTTAATGTATTATACACAGTTCGAGTATGGAGAGAGAGAGAGAGAGAGAGAGAGAGAGAGAGAGAGAGAGAGAGAGAGAGAGAGAGAGAGTCTACTTGGAAACTATCGTATTTGCAGTTACAGGGAAAGCACAAAACCAAGTTAGTCAACAAACTTCGACATATCCCCCACCCCAACTCACAAACATACACAGACAAAATCTAAACCAATTTTCCGCTCTAGAGGCACTGAACGGAAAGATCCTAAATATCTCACACCAGCCTACACAGTCTAGAAAAATTAAACCCGGGGACAAAACATGTGGAGCATTCCTTTTCAAAATGAAACTGCGAGACCTCCACTCGCCACATGTCTTGCATGATCAAAACGCTTTCCAGGCTATGTATGCCTAATTTACATATATTGGGCTTAACTGAGTTCTCTCACTGGGATATTCATTTCATTTTTAGATGCTAACATGCACAACATTATGGATGCCAAGTAATTCTAAAAAAAAAAAATTAGATTAGCTGAATTTACCATTATATGCAAAATGACAAATGGAACTCATTTCAGAGGCAATAAAAGTACTCATTACACACATGTGCATGCATGCACGCACATACCTAGACAGGAATACGAAGACACATAACAGGTATGTATTGGTGCCTAATACGTTGTGTTTAAGGCAAAAAATTTCAAGTATGAATATTCCTATTTAACGAATGAAGTACAAGGAGGAAAATAAGTGTTATAACAAATTATTGTGTGGTAGTGTTGAAGTTTTTGTCGTTGTCCTAATTTCCAAAATTTATTTTATAATGGTGATTCGTCTTTCTTTCATATTTTCATATTTTATATATATATATATATATATATATATATATATATATATATATATATATATATATATATATATATATATATATATATAGTATATATATATATATATATATATATATATATATATATATATATTCATCTACAATATTATATAAACAAAACTTTAAAACCTCAATGTTTAAAACCTCAATATTTACTAGATATTGTCATTTCATGTTTTGTAACGGATGAGCCTAAGACAGACCGTGGATTTAGCCATTTACATTTTCTAGGTGTATTTGCTAACCTCTTCAAAAGTGAAATTTTCTGCGAAACATTTATTTCATTTGCACTATATACGGATATTTGTATAAAACGAAAATTTCTCGGCAAACATACTGTTCCAATTATTTTATGCAAACAGAAATACGGAAAATTAGTTTTCAAAAGTTTTCCTCCTCTAATTTATCAACCAAATATCGTTCCTTAAATATTTTTCCAGCTCAAACAAATCTACATAAAATTACAAATTTTATTCCTTTTACAATTACTGTCTCGCAATCGTACGTAATTTCTGCATGCTGGCTGAACAATATCTTCCTTTTCATTTCCGACCATCTGCCGCTGAAAACAAGTTTCGAAGCTACAATTGAGGAAGCAACGCATTCTAATAAAAAAAAAAATAAATTAATAAATAACTCATCCTTTTGTTCTCTGGCTCCCGTGATATCGATCTGATGTGAGAATTACTACATGGGGATCGATTTATGGGAGGCATATATTATTTTATGTTTACATTAACATACTACTGCAATAACGAACATTTCGCCATTATGAACAAGCATAAAAGATGCACCCAAGGTACAACATCTGACAAAGTCGACCTCATACACGTTCCACGTAAACACCAAAAACGTTATAATTAAAATATGAGAAATATGTTGCGAAAATAATAACCCATAAAATTTAGTAACCATTGAGAAGAAAAGTACAATAAGACCACAAACATATTACAAGCAACGTACAGAGAGATATATTTTCCGTAATACATAGAAAGTGCCGGAGATTTAATGCCAATAAAACATAATTACACGTAAACCATTAAATAAAATTGTATTTCACTACACAACAAAGGCAAGATGCATATTTCGCATAGCGTATAAATACGAACAAATATTTAAAAGCCTGATATACGTGCAACCGAATGTTGGAACGACGCAAAGTGAACAAAATATCCCTAATACCTGAAAATGGATGAAACTATGAAAACTGCACGGATATGCTATGGAAACTCTCGATATGACCAAAAAACATAAATATTACATTATAAAATAATGTCCTTGCGCAATCGCATACACACGCCTTTGTCATTGAAGGAAAAACCTCACTTCCCGAAGGAAAAAACGAAGAGAAATTCAAATAAAAAATACGTAACACTTTATATGGCGTAAACGGATGAGACAAAGAACAAAAACATCCGAAACAATTATCTTGATAACGATAATCGGCAAAAGGACCTCCTCCCATTTTCCTCTTAAAAAGAAAGCCCTCGAAATTATCTTTAATTGCATAATTAATAAAAAAAAAGGCAGGCATCATTTAGAAGGAAACAGACTAATTATTCTTTTTTACGGTACTGTCATCATTAGATGGGGTTCTTCATTAGCATATAATCATCTGCAATATTTACAGGTATTTTTAACGTATAACTTCCGATGACCTCATCTATTGACCTCGGGTTCAGTAATTATAGTTCAATGACCTTCATTTAAATTGCTCTCGATAAGAATCTGAAGAGAGAGAGAGGAGGAGAGAGAAGGGAAAGCTTGTATTTGTGTATAAAGTAGGAACAAGCGAATGTACACGCAAGAGAAAGTTACAATTTCTTAAAATGTGTTGACAATCAACAGTAGTCCAAGCTCCCTCGGAGGCAAGGCAGATGTGTCCGTTCCAGATAATGTATTTTGTACAATTAGCAACATACCACGAAAACGAGAGCAATAGCCTGATTACACTACCATATTTATTATTTCCACAAACACACTTGAAAACCAACATAAAGAACTTCCACTGCTCAATTACAAACAGGTTTCTTGTTTTTGAAGAAAAAACTGGTCAGTCTTGCTGTACTACTGGGGTTACATTCATTCAACTGTCACAAGAGTAAAATGTATAGAAAATACCAAAGGAGAATGCAAGCACAATCTTACCACTACGTATGTACAAAACTTAACATTTGACAGCTCCAGAGGAAAACTGAGTTTGCCCTAGGGGTGGTTCTCACGAGTAATCTTTGAAGTTATTAATGATTTGCTTTTAGCTTTCAGGCAAATACTTTCGACAGGTGCGTGTCCGTTTGCATATATGTATATATGTGTAATTCAATTTGATGATGTTGACTGATGGTGATATTGGAAATAATATTCAATATTTATATTTCCAGTGAGTGAAACGTCCTTTCCTAACCCAACGCTGATATTTAAAGTCGACATGCAAATCCTAGACCGGTAACTTCTACCACTTTTACGAATGGGCATTATATGTATGCCGTATATAATTATATATATATATATATATATATATATATATATATATATATATATATATATATATATATATATATATATATATATATATATAGCATCAAAGCAAATAAATTCCGGGTTCCTTATTCCAATCAACACACAACAAAGACTGGCAGAGATAAAAGAAGTAATAATAATAATAATAATAATAATAATAATAATAATAATAATAATAATAATAATAATAATAATAATAACCAAACTCTACTTAACACTGCTGCTGCTGGGAAACGGTAGAAGCGTAAATATTTTATATTGGGTCTTAATTTCAAAGGATAAGATGGCTGCTCACTGGTATCGTTTGAAACATTTTGTAATTTACCCCCGAGTGACAAGTTGCCTAAACCGACTAAAGGAACTGCAGACTGGAGAATTTTCGAAAACAAAATCTTACCTCTATTAATCGTGCACGAAGCTTTGCCGCTAGCGATATATATTGTATTTTTTAAAGATAAAGATGAAGTTCAAGAGCTCATCAAGCTTGATTTAGATTACTACCCTTTCTAAAAGTGTAATGGATACATAAGATGACAGCCAGGAAAAGCAGGCTGCAGATTCCACAAATCGTGGTCACATGGGGAAAAAACAATTTTGTTCTGTTTACATTTTGTTCAAAATATTTCATACGCTATAATTTGCCTAAAAAGTGGTCAACTTCTAAAAGCATAGTAGTGAAGTGGTGGGGTCACAGCCAGTGTTGTTGACAATCAAATCTCAATTAATCATTTTAAACGTCTAAATATCTAAGCATGTAAGTAACCATCTGTTTCTTAGTTTACAGTCTAGTTTTGACAAGAACCTGGTTATATGCAATGCACTTCTTTTCATTTCCAGGGAGGAACTGCAATCCCTCGATTCTGGTCATGAAGCTTGTGTGATTGGCCATATCTTTAGAGTGCTTTATTTCTATTTTCATATCCATTTCTGTTATCTTTATGTTCTGTTATTCATATGATTTTTATTTATAATATTTTTTTATTCATATTATTCTTCTTGAGATGCTTTGGATTGTATTAATCATGAGGCCTCGGTTTTCAGACTTTAGAGATATGGGACTTGACGGACCATTTCTTAGTATTACTATTAAAGTTTTTAAAGAATAAAAAAAAAAAAAGAGTACTTATTACTGAGCACTGGACGTGACAACAGGACCAAAAATTTGGTGTTCCTCAGAGCAATATTCTTGGCCAGTTACTGAATATATAACATTATCATATGCGGCTTTGCCTTTGAAAACCAGTTGGTTGCTTATGCAGACGAGGCCACTTTATATACATCGATCTCATTTCCGGATTTTAGACTTGTGGTTGCTGATTCTCTCAAAAGAAAGTTAGCTAACATTAGTTTCTGCTGCAAATTACATGGAGAGAAGTTGAATTTAACTTGACTGCCAACATTTTAAAAACATATCCAGTCCATCTCCTATGCAACAACAACAAGAATGGTATACTGAGCAAACCTTTCAAAATCTTTGCAGACCTCTCTAACTTGATGAAATATTATTTTATTCTGCGCTGTAATGAACACTGACCCCCGGTTTGGTCTTTAACGGCTGACTCAGATCTTGAATTGTTGGATTAAAACCGAAGTCATATTGACTACCAAATCCTAATATTAATGTCTGGAACCATCCTTTGAATTCACTTCTTCTCAGGTTGCAGCTTGGTTTATAATAATAATAATAATAATTAATAATAATAATAATAATAATAATAATAATAATAATAATAATAATAATGATGATGATGATGATGATAACCAGGAAGTATAAAGGGTGTTTCTGGTGGTCGAAAATGCTCGCATTTCTTGATTTTTCCTGATTCATTTTTCAATTCATGGAAAAGCAGGCAATTGTTTACAAGTAGTCACCCACCCGCCTCAACACTGTGGTACGCTATTTATATGCACAACAATGATAATTTTAAAAATGACCCTACCAATTATACACGCTGAGCTAAGATTCATTTAGTTGTGGTAGGGTAGTGTATCGACCAAAAACTTCGGTATTTTCAAAAGGAAAACAAGACCCTTTTCCAAACCTAAATAAACGGTTGAATAACAAAGAAAGTCGCAAGCACGAGACAAAGTACCCAAGTCATCAGCCTCTTACCTTGATAAAGACGAAGTCCGTGGGTAGTGCCGGTTACCCTCTCCTTCTGGTGGGCTACCGACGAACGACTGACGAGGCTCTTCCCTGCTGTCCCTAGGGGCAAGGTACAGACATCCTTCCAAAACCTACGGCGGTATGTGCTTTCCTTCCTTTCGTCAAGAGATGTATCACTTTTCAAGATAACGCGCGCATATAAAGATTTCACCCAAAAACAAGGGTATTCCACACCAGCACTTATCTGAAATAAAAAAAAAAAAAGGAATGAAATGAACTAGAAGATAATCTCTGGAGCTTTATGCACAAAAATTTGACTTTCGAAATCGAGAAAAGACTAACAATTCTTAACCAACAGTCGAAAAACAATTTCTCTTAAAGTAGGTCAAATGAGTTACCACAATAATTCGTACAAGATTTAACAATGAAAAGTGGATAAACCTCAAGCACTGATTTGTTTTTTTAATGCTATTTTTCCAGAATGACAAATTGTAATTATCCAAAAGTACTTTAATGTGTATGAAAAACTTCACAATTTCGAATAAAATGGAATAAAACCAAGACGCGTTCATGCCTTCCAACGTTTATATGCATGTGATTGAGAAGACTCGTTATTATACCTACAACACTGAGCTCCCAAGTACGTTATCATATTATGTTCTCATAAATTAGAAACTTGAACGCCAATAATTGTACTGCCCAGGAGGGATTCCAGTTGTCTCAGTTGCACATCAACATACACTGGCTCCTCTATGAGAACTTTCCTTATAAGAGAATGAACTGCATACAAGCCTTTAGGAAATTAAGTGTTCTCACTTATTAGCCATCAATGTAATAACATGAGTAATATCAACATCAACAGCAAAGGCTTCAAAGTACTTTACAGACATATTTATGACAATGAAATAACTGTAGGGTATGTTAATTATAAAACGGCTTCCAGGCTCAACTCAGAATCTGCCGAGATTTGCCTTTTAATTCTTTTTTATTTGTGTTGTGCGTATTGTACATAGTTATTTATAATTTCCTTTTTTAATAATTCCCTTTCTTATCAATAAAGTTTGTTTGAAAAGGAATGCAGTGTATGTCCGAAACGTGACGTTGTTTCCTGTGAAATAAACATCCTACAATGCTGAAGTTATCATCATCCTACAATTCATCACGAAGCTGAATTTCCATCTTCCAGATATGTAAATATATATAAATACATTTATATATATATATATATATATATATATATATATATATATATTATATATTATATATATATATATATATATATATATATATATATATATATATATATATATATATATATATATATATATTGGCCACGAGGAAAGGGATACTACCGATTGCAAGAGCTTTCGTCTTTACTCTAAAGCTTGCCTGAGACTGCCTTAGAGTAAAAGATAGAAGTTATATATTATTGAATCTATCCATGTATATAACGCAATACATACCACTGAACTCTGCCACACGTCATACACAATGCATGTGCACAGATAGAGAAAGTTCATTTCTCGTACAAAAAAATTAACAATCTAGAAAACGCTGTTATCACAGCAAATATTTTTTCCCAATAGCGACTGCCACTATAGGCTGAAATGCTGCAGCCTTGACGTACGCTGTGTCAATTTACCGTTATCAGTGCCCAACAGGGGCTACCACCCTATTCGATTCCGTATGTTTGCACATCTCTGCGGTTGTAGCAAATTTGCCTTGAGAATTATTAGTCAAGAAATAAGAAAAAATAAAAACTGTTTCTTGATCATTCCTAATAAAGAAAAGGGATTCAAGTAATAATAAGCAATAATATCTTAATAGATATAAAACGCACTTAACTAATTAACCTGCCAAACAAATTTCATGATTAAAAACAGGATAATTGCATATGCAGTAACTATCAATAATTTTCCACCACCCAACCCCCCACCCAAGCAATTTAGCTGTCTTCCAAACGTAATGATAATGAGTTTGCCCCAGAGGACGACAAGGGAAAAGTAACAAGCTGACCTAAAACATATTGATATAACTCTCAAGAGTATACATTAACATTCATATGTTGATAATACAACTAAATGAATTTTATATTCAATGTGCGGCATACGATCTCTCTCTCTCTCTCCTCTTGCTGGACTAAATATAAATTGTGGGAAAGATGGAATAATGAGGCGTCTGTTCCTTAAATGCCTTATTCTCTATTTTTGCAATTATGAAGTGTCATCTCCAAAATCTGTCATTATTATTATTATTATTATTATTATTATTATTATTATTATTATTATTATTATTATTATTATTATTATTATTATTATTATTATTATTATATTTCTATGTTTCTTGTTATTTTTGGTATTTTTATCTTTTATTATTACTGTGATTAATATCATTGTAGAATTTTGCAATTTTCACTATTCGTATTTAGCCTTCTGGACCTTACTTCTGTAACCACCTAAGGTCCCTAGATGGAAATTAATCGTCTGCAATCTGTATTTTTTATTGTTATCATTTTTAATTTTTTCTATTATTCTCCATATAATTACATTTTTCTACTTCTTCAGCAACTATGTGGATACTACCGATAATTATTTGTATCATGTTACCTCATGTATCTAGATTGTGTGTATTGTATTTGTATATTCCATGTATATATATGGCCCTGGGCCGCAATAAAGATTATTATTATTATTATTATTATTATTATTATTATTATTATTATATATATGTGAAACTGTATCTGGTGAATATCGCGGGAAACAAATCTAACGGATCAACTATCACTCAGAAAGGTATAAATGACGTCAGATCTAGAAAACATTTTTGCAACAAAGGGTAAAAAGGTGCTAATTATATACCTCTAATTTCCTTTGGATATCTTTTACGTGTTTCCTATTTTTTTATAAAACCTCTTCGCAAAACAAGATCTTAATCCACTGTGAATGGCCGAGAAGCGCGACAATCCACACAACAATAAGAACGACATAAATCCTGTGTGGATTCTATTAAGAGAACTGGAGCGGCGGATTTGGGATTTAATTCTCTGCGGTATGTTCGCATGCTTTTGTAAATAACTTTTCCCCTCTGGCCTCGAACCCCAAAAGGCAAGAACTGAATTTTGCTACAAAATCTTCAAGAGCACGAGTCGAATACTATTGATTTTTGGAGACAGAAACTGACTTTCCCTCTTCGAACTTCTGACCATTCTGTCTCGTCTGTGACGCTGATGCTCCCTCCCAGTCTCCCAGGTTTGCCATCCTCGGTGGGTCCTTCGTTTGCTGTACCTTTTGTCCTCGCAGTCGTACGCCACGTTATTAAGGCACATGTCCCTTCTCGTTAAAACTTTTCGCTCTGTCTTGGTTTAACCTTCCAACTCCTCAGGATAAATAGCATGCCGGGAAGCCTTCGCCTCTCCCCGGGATGCTTCTCGTGTCTCTGCTAAGAGAGACTACATTTTTTAGTTTTTTTTATATCAATGAAAAACGTTTGCCAGTACAATGGGGAAATCATGTTTCCTCGTCGTGTCTTCTACTAATTAAAAAAATTAAAATAAACCGTTTGCTGTTTCTCTGCAGTTCTAATGTTCGTGAGCCTCCTGCTGTACTTGTCACCAATAGTAACTAATCTAGTATTCTGTGCTGATTATAATATATAATAATAATACTAATACAGTAATTATTATTATTATTATTATTATTATTATTATTATTATTATTATTATTATTATTATTATTACCCAACACCAATACTATTTTTTTCCCTAATTATTATTATTATTATTATTATTATTATTATTATTATTATTATTATTATTACCGAGATCATTTCAATGAAAAGAGACGAGTTATTTCATGAAAAGCACCTTGCAATTCAGTTTCAAGAAGGATTATTCAACTAGTCATTATACTTCCACAGTTCAGTACACAGTTTCTTGCTTTGTGAACAGGAACATAATTATGGAGGGTATTATAATAAACGCAAGCAAGGAACGTTACCGAATAAATAACATAACGTTTTTTATGGCAGCAGATTCCTCAGGATATTTATTTAAAAGAAAAGTTCAAGAGTTTGAGTTAATCGCGAATTTTCAGAATCTTTTCCGTAGGTAATGAGGTGAAGCAAGGCGGTATTATGTCACCAATTCTAATTTGTATTTATGTAGATGATTTGCTTCGAAAACTAGAGAGAAGTGATATCGGATGCTTGTCGGGAGGATTTCTTCAAGGGCATATGCCCAGGAGATGATTTACTCTGCTTGCAGCTTTAAAAGTCATGCTTGAAATATGTACTGGCTGCGCACCGGAGCGTGATATTAAGTTTAATTCCTAGTGAAAGCCAGCTGTGAGTATTTATATGTAATAACAGTCCTCTACATGTGCATACAATTGCGGTTAATGTTGAAATTGTAAAAGTTGTTAATAGTGTAACACATTTAGGTCATATAGTTGAATGACAAATATTTACAAATATATAAGAGCAGCAGAGCTATCAGGCTACTATTTTAAAAAGCAATTTTTTTTTTTTTTTTTTTTTTTTTTTTGCTTATTTTATGTTTGCCTGTGCTTACTTAGAGAACTCATGTTTTGGTACCTAACTGCTCTGCCTTTTGTGGTCCACAGCTTTTACCTTTGTATGAGGAGGGTTTTTATGATCTCATTGCAGCCTGGAAAATGGCAGTTCGTCGAGTGGGAAGGAGAACCCGTTGCCCTCTTCTGCCACATTTAGCTGGTGTGATGAACCCTGAATCTGGCATCATAAACGAGCATCGGACGATGTAAATATGGCGGCAAATGACGGTAGTGAAGATATAAAAAGAACTAACGAATGGGAGCCCGTGGCCCTCATTCTGTATTTGGTTTAAATCTTAGAACACTTAAAATATAAAACGATTTATCTGTTAGGGATATCATCAGTAGAAATGTAATAAGGGCATCACCCAGGGTAACGGAGTTGTTTAATGTGACACCCAGTGCTTCAAGGCAATTTATATCACGAGATTAATGTACAGATATAATAAATTATTTTTGTGTTTGAATCACACGCAACCTCTTTTAAAATTACCGTATCTTGTTATTGTTAGTGTAGTGAATTTTCTTATTTATACTTATTTACAATTTATTCGCATCATTTTCCTTCAATTTTAAACATTTACAGTGCTTTTAAGAGGCGAATAGAGTAAAACTTTGATTGTTGTGTATAATGAACACACAATAAATAAATAAAGGCAAAAGCTCCTGACAGTGACTTTAAATAAAAGAAATCAAACCTGAAACTGTGGAAGACCCCGGCACAGTGACTAACAGCGCAGACGAAGCTTTGCGTACCTTTAGTGATGCTCCAACTAAAATGGAAAATATAAATCAAAGGATGCTAGTTAGCGCCAAACTATCCGCTAATAAGATCTACAAAGCTCTTACATCACTTTGGATTGCTATGGCAGTCGGCCTATCTGTTTCAGCTTGATTTACTGGAGATTTTGCTACGGAATAAAGTGATGTTAACTGATGTTATTGGTTTCTTTACTGCTTCTTGTTAATTCCTGTATGTGTTCTTTCTCTCTGAAACACGAACTGGCTCAGCCTGCCTCAAAGAGGGCGACACCTCAAATCCTTTAAATACTTTCTCGCTCTTTAATCTTTAAATTCAAGCTTCTTTGTACACATTACCATCGTCGATTGTGCAAGACTTAGCAGACTGAGGACCACGCATTTGGTGGATCTTTTCTGCAGCTTCCCAAGGAATCTTTCGTCACTGTCGTTCATATCTCTAGGGCATTCAACGAAGTCTAGCATACTACTAAGACAAATTTCCTGTTTATGGGTTTAGCCCTCCTTTCTGTACACTAATCTTTAAGTTTTTATCTAACCTCCTGAACTCTTTTGTTAATCATGATGTAATATAAGATCCATTCTAATTTTTATTAATGTGTCATAGGGTTTTGTTCCTTTGTCAGTCTTATAATCTAATCTTCATAGGTCATCCGAACTCACTCTTAATTTTTTTTTTTTTGTCATCTCTATACTTTGATGAATGACTGCTCGGGACTCCTTAGCTCAATTAAATTCTAATAATCTATAAAAACAGTATTTACCTATTTATTTGACAACTCTCCTATCTTCTTCTATCTTTCAGATAAAAATACAGTTCAACCTCACTTGTCTGTCAACAGTTTGGTGTATAAAATAATTCAAACTCAAGCATTGCTAAACTGGTCTGTAGAAAATTAGCAATTTTATTTTGATGCATCGTCTTTCATCGTTCATCCTACCTCCAAAAGTTTTACAAAACTCATTCATTCCACAAAACTAGCCTCCCCTCTTGTAAAATTCCTGCGTTTCCTCAGCGTTCTCGCTGCTCTTTTCTGTAAGCATTACCTCAGCACTATTAATCCGCTGAGCCCTTTGAGGAGAGGGCACTCTCTCCTCACTTCCCGTAACAGCCATAGGCCATTACAAAACTTCTCACGCGCCCTCTTTGACGAGATCGCCATCCGTTGTATTTCTTGGTTCAGTGACTTTCTTTCAGTAGACGTAGGTTCAGAATTCCCTCTGGTTCCTATTATCTCCAAGCCCCCGTGAGGCAGGTCGCTTCTTTCCAGAGTAAGAATCACTTTTCTCCTTCGTGCTGGTTACATTTTTTATGAAATTAAATAAAAGACTTGAGAAAATCATACTAAACTTTATACTGAATAACAGTTTCGTAGAAAATTTTCATCCGAATAAGCATACAATGGTTGGCGCAAGTGAAGCACTGGAAATAAGTCTAAAACTTTAAAAGATGCAAATGCATATTGGACAAATGTTAATAAATTGTAAATATGTTTAGTCCAAAAGTTCTAAAAAGGAAGCATCAAAAACAAAAAAATCAAAACAAAATAAACAACTCTTGTATCTGTTTTTTCGAACAAACGTGCCCGAACAACAATCCTCACAACTAGGGAAGAACGGTTAAGGAAGGGGTTTCTTCGTCTTTTTTTTTCGCATTCGAGCAACAAAACAAGTTCAAAAACAAGGAAAGGTTTCTCTGTTTTTCCAGTGAATTCCATTTTCTACATTGCGTCACACCTGCCTTTCTTTTCGACGCACCTTCAATCTTCCCCAACTAGAAGGTTAAGCGTTTTGTTATCAATATTCTCTTGCCTTTTCCCATTATCTCGAATTTAAATTTCTTTGAAAACTTCACGGATGGTTCTGTTAATGTCTTATTAGGCTATTTGCGTTATATCTACTTGACAAGTCAGATGAGTGTGTGTATATATATATATAATATAATATATATATATAATATAAATATATATATATATATATATATATATATATATATATATATATATATATAAATATAAATATAAATATAAATATGTATATATATATATATATATATATATATATATATATATATATATATATATATATATATATATATATATATATATACACACACACACACACACACATATACATATATATATATATATATATATATATATATATATATGTATATATATATATATATATATATATATATATATATATATATACTATACATTTTATATATATATATATATATATATATATATACATATGTATATACATACATATATAGCATATATGCTTGTGTTTATACATAAATTATATATATATATATATATATATATATATATATATATATATAATGTGTGTATGTATATATATATATATATTACTGAATCACAATAAAATTCTAAACTACGAATGCTAATATGACTAGTGATAACAGACGGAAGAATCACTTATCCATGGTAGAAAATTGCAATAATGTAAAAATACCTTGCACAACATCTCTTCGATTCTTAAAAATTAGGTAACATGCAATTCAACTAAAAACTTCGTGTGAACGGAAAAATCTTTCTGGGGACGTTTCACTCTCATCCGACTGAAACTTTTACCTTCTCCAAAAGTGACGGGAAATTAATTTTTCCAAATCGCATTCCCATCAACCAGACACGCAAGCTGACAATCGGTTTTTCTTCTCTTAGAAAAAACACACACAAATAAAATGGAGGTTTTCTTATTGTGCGTACAGAAATCCATTATATTTCTCATGAGAAACTGTCACTAACTTGTCCGTTTTCATAATCGAAGAGGTACGTCGGGAAGGAATCCTTTACTAACTTAAAGATATTTGTCTACTGCATACACAACCGTCCACAGACCACGATCAATCTTTATTAACTGCATGAAAATTTTAAAGACTTGCACATTAAGGTCGAAATTGACATGGATACAACTAAAAAAAACAAAAAACAAAAAATAATAACAAGACAGATGTACAACGGTCTTAATGATTTTACATTTTAATGTGATGACCAGCCTGCCTGGTTATTTCGACGAATCTCAGGACCACAAGAGACGCTTCTGAAATCCGTTACTAATTGACATTTTGATTTCGATTCGGGCAATACTGAAAACCGCCATGGACATAAAAAAGGGGGAATAAAAAGAAACTTGTTCCAGGGTGCCGTGAGTACAAATTAAAACAATGTAAAGAGATGCAAGAGTGTTTTAAATGTGATTATTCGAAAACAAACTAATGTCCATAGAATACGTTCAAACATCCTATAAACATTTGAATTCATACAAGCATAAGTTTGTAAAGAACCCTTCTAAGGCAATGACGTGTGTATCTTGATTTGCTAAGGGCTCCAAGATTAACAACTATTCTTCAAAGGTACTACTAAAAGATGACATGTTCAAATTCTCCTGGCCTTAGGCCTTTCACACAGTAATTCCCTACATTTTGATTATTTGAGCACAACACTTATTATTTGCAAAGTAACTTAATCAAATGTAATATTAGCAGCAGCACTTTTGCATCTGGAGAAAAACACCTGCCTCCAAAATTTCCACGTTCCTGGGTATTGCTATTCGAAACCTATTTCCCCTTTTGAAAGGAATATTCCATATCTATTACCAAACGTGAGATCTTATCTCTAAATGAGTGAGCATTACGTAAAGCAAAAATGTCGACAAAACATCAAGTTTCTTTTGATATAAAAAAAACAAACAAAGGCTCGTTAATTTGGTGATGCTCGTGAAGATAACTATCATACCGTCCAGATGAATAAAAAGTGTACTGTACAGATTAAAAATAAATGGATTTCTTAAATAGATGCTTCTCACGTTGACAACAGTGAAAGGTGTCGTATGTAATGGGGTGTAATGCCTATTATACCATTCCGGCTTTCCGGCACGAAATTTTCCATAAGACATAAAATCAATAAAATTTTAATAAGATAAAAAAAGAGAACATGCTAGTCTTCATTTTTTCGCACTAAAACAAATGATGTGAAGTTAAAAGTTAAGTATATCTTAGTTTAACCAGACCACTGAGCTGATTAACAGCTCTCCTAGGGCTGGCCCGAAGGATTAGACTTATTGTGCGTGGCTAAGAACCAATTGGTTACCTAGCAACGGGACCTACATCTTATTGTGGAATCCGAACCACATCATGACGAGAAATGAATTTCTATCACTAGAAATAAATTCCTCTAATTCTTCACTGACCGGACGGAGACTCGAACGCTGGGAAAACAGCGTGATGGTGATGATTATGAAGGAGACACTGACACACTCTGCACCATAGTAAGATTCCGGGATAAACCACAGCACCATTTAGTCACACAGACTCGAGTAATAGTGCAATAACTCCGCAAAGGCGACCAAGCAAACAATCAAGTAACCATTTATCTTCCGAAGAAGATGAAAGCCCATGTGCCATGTCTGCGGTTTAAGAGATTTAAACTCCAAGAAAAATTGGCCCAGGTGGAATTTCGAACATCTCGACCATGGCACCTTTTAAAAAGCTAAATCCAATACATGGTATTCGTTGAACTCGGGGTTTCTTGTTACCTGAAAAGAACTACAGCAGCCACAACATCATCCGCAATTATAAACTCATTAATTTAATACATATACACAATACATCCCATATATATATATATATATATATATATATATATATATATATATATATATATATATATATAAATATATATATACAACATATATACACATATATATGTATATATATACATACAATATACATAAATATAAATATATGTATATATTTATATATACATGTGTGTATATATATATATAATGTGTTTGTGTAGAGAGAGAGAGAGAGAGAGAGAGAGAGAGAGAGAGAGAGAGAGAGAGAGAGAGAGAGAGAGAGTGTTTTGTTCTTATATATAAACTACTGTACACTCAACGGTATGTGCCTATTTCGTTTGATCAACAGGAAGAAATTCATGTTTAAATCCTGTCTTCGGGTGATTAGGGGCAAAGGAGATTTAATTAAAAGAGTAAAGAACACCAGCAAGATCTTGGGATCTGAGGTTGGTCATACCACCTTTCTCAGTTGGCAACAGAAAAGCTCACTTGACTCATCATAGCTGAAATGTTTCTTGATAAGACGGACAAAAATCTACAGCGGTCACTTACAAACACACAAAAAACGGAGGTTAGGGATTACATGGGACAAATAAAACTAAATTTCTCCCTTAAAATCATATGAGTAAAAATTAGGAATACAGATGTAATAAGGGAAAATCTCATAAACATTATAAAAATAATATAACCTAGTTTACAAAAAATTAAGAAACTTAAAGCTTCTCCCAAAATTTCAAAGCAATCAAGGTAAATAAAATCAACAAAAAGCTCAAATCTACTTTTCGTAAACAACTCAAGACAACCGGTGAGGATCTACAAACAATTAAAACTTTTAAATACAAATTAACATAAAACTATAAAATGTCAAAGAAAAAAAGATTTATTTCGAGATATCGAAAAAACTGAGTAACTTCAGAAACGATATTTTTGAAAAGAAAAGATATTTCCATGAAGAAGCGAAATGTCTTCTGAAAAACTGAACTTTTAAAAGTCAAAGTGGAATCCTTAATGTTACTGAGCTCTAAACTCTTTCAAAAAGTGTGAGGAAACGTTTCAGAGTAAAATATTATGCCGCGAACTATCCTCAAATAAGTAGTATCATGCATAAGACTCCATTTTCTTCTGAGAAACATTTGAAATATGAAGAAAAAGCGTGTGAAATATTCCCAAGTTCAGGAATCTCCAGGGGAGCCTTTATCGATTTCATTCAAGCAAAATGAAGAGCACTATCATCACGATGAATGCATCACAAAGATAACTGCGCCTACGTATTTCCATCACCATTCACAATTCAAAAGGAACTGGGTCACGACTGAAAAAGGAAATAAAATCGATAAAAATTGCAGTCAATACCAGCTCTCTCTCTCTCTCTCTCTCTCTCTCGATCAAAGTATCAAAACTTATTAATATCAGCCAAAATATGATGCTAATAATGGAACACCCCTCTCTCTCTTTCTCACATAACCTATTAATATAAGCCAAAATATGATGCCTAATAAAGGATCCCTCCTCTTTCTCTCTCTCTCTCTTTTACTTTTACAAGTAAATGCTTAGTCACACCAGTGATAAAGGTTAAAATAATCAAGACATAAAACCACAGCAAGTTCTAAAAATCATTCAGTGCAGTAAAGACAAACCATTATCATTCTGATGGTTTGGGGATTCACGCTGACTTGTACAGCCTTCTCTCTCTCTCTCTCTCTCTCTCTCTCTCTCTCTCTCTCTCTCTCTCTCTCTCTCTCTCTCTCTCTCTCTCTCTCTCTCTCTCTCTGCGTTAACAGAATGCCTTGAAAGTTTTAGTGTTCAAGAACACTCATTACTCTGAAAAGAACCACAATGAGACAGGCGTCACTAAACAAAATACATTTGTACATGCTTCAATAAACCATCAATAAGTTTCTTCCTCTCATGCACACACACACACACACACACACACACACAAACAGACAGACAGACACAAAACTATTTCACAATGATGAATGATCGGACATGTCTTTCGATAATGCATGAAAAACAATAATAACCAAACCAGTCATGCAACAAACCCATCCACAGTACAGGTTTGCTTTGAAGTTGGAACCCTTTCCCTAAACACGAGTCTATATAAAGTGACTATTATACCCTATCAAAGTTGCTTGGAAACAAAGGAATATATAGGTGAAAAAGCATTTCGTTAAAATTATTATGTGATCTATAAATGATCATGTGATATATGTTTCCAATAACGCATACAACTCTAGCAACAACTACAATCATTTTCAATAATACTACGATAAAGTTAACGATAAATCCACTACCACCGAATTTCTGGCCACGTCCACTTCCCCACAACCCTCCTCTCAACAAGAATACCTCGACCACCACAGGAACAGCATGAAACAAACCAAGACATTTGCATCTCATTAATCGATAAATAATTAATGATCTGTCTTCCCTTTCATACGCTTCATACTCCTCCAGTCTTCTCGGGTTCAGAATCCACCCCCACCCCTCAACGCTTGCATACCCCACCCCCTCCCACACCCCCGAATGAACTCGCTCCATTCACTAACAACCCTCGAGTATTCCGGTTACAATAATAATAATCAACGATTGCTACCTGTAACTCTATACAGACACTTTTGAACACATTCCAAATAGCGAGCCTCAGAATGAGAAAGAAAGAAAAAAAAACGTTGTTTCATTCATTCTCCTGAATGTTGTTCGTGTCCCTGTTACCTAGCTTGCCTTTAATTTCACGATCATTCAGACGTCTGGTGATTGATTGCACAGTTTCCTTTACGTCTAACTGACTAATAACGTCATTTCAAAACAACACAATGAAAATCATGCAGCTCCAACGGCTTTGTTTATCGAAGTACATGCGGGTAACTATCACCTCGACGTAAACACATAAATCACTGCAAAAAGGTTGAATAAATAAACATTTAACAGATATACCCTTGTGTCTCACAACGCGAGACCTAACGGTATAACACGAGGGTTAAAGAGAACACTCACAAATAAGCTAAAGAAACAATTCTGCACCGCTGTCAGAGGAGAACTTAAAGTAAAATCAAGAAGAAGAAGAAGGAGAAGAAGAAGAAGAAGGAGGGAGTTTGTGAGGGAAGTCCTACTGCTTTAAGTAAAGGAGGAGGAGAAGGAAGAGGAGGAAAGGGAAAAGGTGAAAGGAGTGAATGATGATGATGATGATGATGATGATAAGGAGAAACAAGATGATGTCCTCTCAGAGCAGAAACAATCTTTCACGGCTTCAAGTAAACCTCGATTCCCTGGAGGTGTAACAATAGACTTTAGCCACTTTGGCCTTGTACCAAACAACTGAAAACACAAGTCGCTTACGCAAACCAGAAAACGCGAGAGGATTCGGCAACAACACTCACTCCCATCAAGCAGTTCAGGATTTCCGTCTAAGAGAAAGAAAGGCAGTACAGACAAATATATATATATATATATATATATATATATATATATATATATATATATATATATATATATATATATATATATATATATGTAGAGAGAGAGAGAGAGAAAGAGATTTAATCTACTTTTCACTTTCGCCAAGCAAATCTATTTTCAACATCCACTGAAAGCCTTGAATCCAAAGAGGATTTTCAAGGCTTGCACTGGCAAGCGTAACCAAAGAGTGGGAGGAAACTGAGAAGTTAAAAGGTTATTGTGGTTATTACAGATTCTCTTCCACAAGCGCACAGGCATATATATATATATATATATATATATATATATATATATATATATATATATATATATATATATATATAAATTACATATAAAAAGTGGTATATATATACGATATCATATATATATATATGATAGTTTGATATGTTTGAGATATAACCTATAGCCATTTGGCTATCGTGGTCAATTACAAATGAAAAAGTGGTTTATCATATGACATAATTATCTCTATATGCAAGTTTGATATGTTTGATATTAATGAGTTTTATTTGGCTATATTTGAAAGGCAAAAATTTATCATATACATAATTATCTCTATATGCAAGTGAATTGATATTAATGAGTTTTATTTACATATAATATTTGAAAGTAAAAATATATATATATATGTATGTATGTATATATGTATGTATATATATATATATATATATATATATATATATATATATATATATATATATATATATATATATATATATATATATATATATGGGTATGTTAATGGATACAGTGGTCAGTGGTGACTCGCCTAACCAACAACAGGTTCCAGGTCGATTCCCGAGAGAGCTGAAACTCTTTATGCCTATTCCATGGAATCCTATTGTGTCTATGCGGACCTAAACAGAGAAAATTATGGAATGGAATGGAATATAGAGTTTAGGCCAAAGGCCAAGCACTGGGACCTATAAGGTCATTCAGCGTTGGAAACGAAATTGAGAGGAGGTAGATTTAAAAGATGTAACAGGAGGAAAACCTCGCAGGTGCACTCAAATCATTGTTAGGAGAGGGTGGATAGCTAGATGGAAGAAAGATAATATGAATGGAGGTACAGTAAAAGTAATTAAAGGGGTTGTAGCTAGGAGCCGAAGGGACGCTGCAAAGAACCTTTTGTAATGCCTACAGTGCACCCCGTGAGGTGCACTGACAGCACTACCCCTCTACAGGAAAGAAAATTATGTACCGGGCAGTTAAACAATTTTGGTGGGTCGCAGCACTGGTAGAGAAGGTCAAGGGCTTGCAACATTATCCTTATAGCCTATATTTATGAAGTATGTGTGTGTTTGTGTGTGTATTATATACATACAGTACACACACACACACACACACATATATATATATATAATATATATATATAAAAACATATATAGGTATATATATATATATACATGCACAAAAACATATATACATACATATACATGTATGTATGTAAAGCTGAATAAGGTTGATAAATCATATGAGCCAGACCAAATACAAGATTGTCAACTCTGCAATCACATTTTTATATATATATATATATATATATATATATATATATATATATATATATATATATATATTGTGAGTGCGAGTTGACACCTGGTATCTGGTACATCACAAACTTCAAAAGCAATTTAATAAGGCAGATTATGTATCATAACCTAATAAGAATTAAAGATGAGGAATGAAGGTAATAAAGTAAAACTCATAACATCAAAATATAAGAACACCAAAAGACCATGTAATGAATCATAATACCACGCCTCTACTAACTTATCCCATAATGCAAAGCACACGTGGTGTCCCAACATTGCTTATAGCAAACATTGTACTCTCAGCAGCAAATTACATAGTAGCGTAAACTAAATTTATGGCATGCACTGGCTATCATGATTTATCATCCTTATTCAGCTTCTACTTTCCTGAGGACAGTTCATGCAAAACAAAGCGAAACCATAAAATGTTCAGTGGTTCTACGCTTGCCTCTATGGCTAGAGTAAAAAGAAGTAAATCCTTGGCTAGGCGAGTTCTGTGAACAACCACTGTTTCTGGTAATAAGGCGACTGTAGTCAGCTGCAGCAGTCGGGAGTGTAAACAGGCATGAGACAAGCAATCTCATTAAATAATTTTTAGTGATAACCGGAAATTTAACTTTCAATGGATCCTTTACTCTATGGGGGAAGGGTAGTGTGAATTAATTATATGTGTATATATACATTATATATACAGTATATATATATATAGAGTGTGTGTGTGTGTGTGTATAAGGGAAATGCCTGTAAAAATGAAAACAACAGGAGAACGGAACGGAGGAGCGTCAAATTTTCGGGATTGTCTCCACCCTTTTACGAACAATAATGGATTTGTACCCGAAACATAACGCTCTTCCGGTCTTCCTGTTTCACTGATATGGGCACTTCCTTCCTCACTGTATCTACTTCCATAGTTTTAATACACACACACACACACACACACACACACACACACACATATATATATATATATATATATATATATATATATATATATATATATATATATATATATATATATATATATATATATTTATATATGTATATGTGACTTATGTATGTATTAATGTACTGTATGTATGTATGTGTAAATGTGTATTTATATATGTATAATACATACATGTACATGTGTATATATATATATATATATATATATATATATATATATATATATATATATATATATATATATATATATATATATATACAGTATGATACGAAAAAAAGACAGTTAGAGAGAGAGAGAGAGAGAGAGAGAGAGAGAGAGAGAGAGAGAGAGAGAGAGAGAGAGCAGGCATGCTCAAGTTACATATATGAAAAGAGGGTTATTGTAACTTGTCACAGAGGTTTGGTAAAACCAAGGTTCAAAACAACATTAACTGCTTGATTAAAAGACAGGATCTGAGAGTGTCCACTGCAAAAACAAGTACTAAGGATTTTGATAAGTCCATGTAAGCCGTTGTACTAAATTCATTTGATAAAGAACACTGATTCGACATCATACAAAATAATTCAGTGCAACTGAAGCTTTGGGAATTAATGCACCTATCTTTACGGTGAAATGACACTTAACCAAAACAAGTGTGTTTGGAGACTCAAACCTCCACCAAGGCTGGCCCATCCCACGAGGCGGTTCTCCACAGAGACCAAAAGGTCCCAATAATCCAGATCTAATCTCCCCCAAAACTAATCACTTGTTGCCATTCACGATACTAAACTTTGATAATATTTTCGTTGAAATCTAGACATAAGTCTTATACGCAATCCTGACAGCAAAAGACAGAGCATCAAAGAAGTAGACTAAAACCCGACTTTCTTGTTGGGGGTAACAAGAGCGTCAGGAAACCACAAAACTCCGCCCACAGGATCCCTAATTCAGATCAGAATCTCTCGCATAATCTAACGACTCGTTCGGTAGATTCCGTAAAAGTTTACAGCTAAAATTTGCATAGTAATTCTAGTAACTAACTGACAAACAAACGAACAAGACCAAAAACAGAAGACTGAAAGCGTTCATGAGTGACTGGTGTGGCTAAGAAATAAGTCAAATAAAAATAAAATTTAAAACATGTTGATGAAGTATTTAAATATTTAAGGACACCAACGCAAACAAACAATAAGAAGTCCACATATTAAAAGGGAGAAGTTAGATGGGTACGAAAGGTTTCTAAATGCTTATCAGCTAAACGTTATATTATCTCTCTCTCTCTCTCTCTCTCTCTCTCTCTCTCTCTCTCTCTCTCTCTCTCTCTCTCTCTCTCTCTCTCTCTCTTTAAAATTGTGCCTACCACTAACAATCTGTTTTCAGACATAAATGAAATAAATTCACAAGTAATATGGCAAAGAGTATAAGATCAGAATAATAGTAGACTTGAAACTATCGAGTTTATTACTCAGGGAGGTGATAGTTCTTTTCATTTGCATTTAAAAGCATTTATAAAGAATGTGTTGTATATTTCAAATTTATCAATGCGCGCAATCATATCTGATCCGGCGTGCAACGAAAATCCTTTGATAATTGATCCCCATAAGCGATACTCCACAGTAATTGAATGAAATCCCTTTTAGGAATAACAAAGCAAGACCGCCTTGTCGGCAATTCTGGGTCGAAGCGTTTAACAGATTATTATAATTTCGAACATTAATTCGATTCCTAAAGAGACAAAACCAAAATCTTCGTCTTATAAGCAATTTAGAGGTAAAAAAAAAAATACTTGAAAGTTCATGTATGAATACCAGTAAACGCTACTGTACAAAGCATGGCATTGGATACTATCTTAAAGCATTTGCAGATGGTGTATGTGTATATATACACATATATATTATAATATATATATATATATACATATATATATATATATTATATGTGTATATTCATCTATTTACTTATTTATACAATGTGTTTAAATGTTTTATGATTACAAGCTTTGTCAGTGTTTGTGTGTGCATTAGTATGAACACTTATTTACTGAATATATTTTATATAAAGATTATAAATACATAATGGCACATAAATTACTTAATTCTGCGGGTTACTAAATAGAAAGGAACATGAATATCAATAAGACTGTTGTACTAACAGGAAAACATAACGGAAAATCACAACGTTAGCCGCTTGCCTACGTCAGCAAACTCACACGGACGAACTTGGCGACATATTTGCTTCGTTTTTTGCGTACGGAAATCCCACTTCAATAAAGTCCAAAAACAACAAGTTAGAATTCCCACCTAAACACCTTAAACACACTACAAAGACTAACCTCTGGACAAAGTTAACAATCATTCATTCAAGGCACACTCTTTCAAAGACAGAACGCAGAGTAATTTACTTTAAACTTTCATTAAATTAAGCTTCAAATTAACTCTGATCAAGAATTTTATTCATCGATGCTACAAATCAGCTACTGGTAGTAGTAAACATTCTATCAACCAATAACCTGTGTGACAATAATGCGTGATTTATATTAATCCATTAGCAACCACTGCGCGCGCTGAGATAATCCGTACAATTAATCGAAGCTGAAATGTCAGGTGTTTGTGACGAATGGCTCCTCGGTACCAGAACCGATATTCTAAGCTAGGGAAAAATAACGGCCATGTGACTAAAAATGCAATCAGTAATAACAGTTTATAATCACCATTAAGTTCTCAGCAAACAAATCAAAACAATCAACAATCACTGAAACAGAAAGTTCTCAAAGCTTAACTCTTCATAATCGATGGACAATAAATTTTGTAATCCCTTGCAACCCTCGATACCGGATATTAAACCACAATAAAAGATGCAACGCTATTAGAGTCGGCAGTCAAAAACCGGGGCACAACACGTGTTCCACTGGCATCTTTAAGGTTCAACGTCTTAGATGCTCAGAAAGTGTTTGACGACTACAGAGAGAGAGAGAGAGAGAGAGAGAGAGAGAGAGAGAGAGAGAGAGAGAGAGAGAGGTAAACAGAATTGGGGTGAGGAAAACGAAGGCGGATTATCATATATTCAAATTTACAACAATTAATATATAAAACAAAGACCAACTAATACTGACAATTTTCAGTATATGATGGCCCTGATAGAAGATAAAATATTCATTTCAAAATAGTTAAACAATTTAACGCAACGAAAGAAAAAAATTCCTGTGAGGGAGTGGGAGTGAAAGGCTTAAAAAAAATTTTCTTGCAACGCCGGATTTAAACATACCGCAGTGAAGTAAGTTTTCATAAGGCAAATGGAATGCATACGCCTTGTCACAACACAAACTTCCTAACTCTGGTCGTTCCGACCGTGTGCCGTGTAAAAGTAAAAAATAAAAATAAAAAGTCAATAAACATGCATACAAGCCGTATCCACAAATTTATAATAAACAATAATATATATATATATATATATATATATACACACACATACACATATATATATATATATATATATATATATATATATATATATATATATATATATATATATATATATATATATATGCAAATGCACATGAGGTCTTCAAAACTGTTGTTTTTCCAAGTCTCAGTTAATATTTTGGGACGGGGTTCCTAGGCCCTTGTTTTTCTTTGTACTCATCATGACTTCCACACGCCATACGATGAAAAGGGTTTCTGTTCAGTTCGGTCTCTCAAGTGTTTCCTATTTTCCACAAATCTAAATTCATCTCCAGCCTCCTGTCAAGTTCTCATCCAAGTAGGACTGGGTCCCCAAACCCTTTTGGTGCCGACAGAAGGCCAGCTGTCACTATCAAATACTGTGCTTTCCGGGTGTTGCAAGGGGAATGAAATATAAATTTTGGCCAAAAGGCCAAGCGCTGGGACCTACGAGGTCATTTAGGGCTGAAAGGAAAATTGAGAGTAGAAAGGTTGAAAGGTGTAACAGGAGGAAAACCTCGCAGTTGCACTAAGAAACAATTGTCGGGAGAGGGTGGAAAGTAAGAAGCAGGAAAGTGAATACTAACGGAGGTACAAGCAAAAGGAACGCTGCAAAGAACCTTAAGTAATGCCTACACTGCACCACATGCGGTGTACTGACAGCACCACTACCCCCTAAGGGAGGTGGTGCATGGGCCACAATTTCAAGATCTATCTTACACTCTGATTCTTAATATTTTTCTTAAAGCTTTGGTCTCACATCTACAAAATATTTAAAAAGTTTCACTGCCATACCTTGATTCATGTCTTTATATCAGTACAGATCGTACTAATGCATATGGAATTTCAATCTAATTGACGTCCAAATCTTATGAGCTAGCCATCGTCTGATTTACCTTTATTAGTCTCACTCAATTCACACTAAAGAGAACTTGCACTGGACATAACAGTCAGTCAACCTAATTAATCCTGTCTCTTTCAGAGTTAAGACTGCGTTTAATAACACGTGATTACCAGGTAATTCGCTGATTTAGCCATAGAGGCACAATGGGTTTTAACGAGACGTGTCCATATTTTTTGCCGCTGCCATCCATTCGAACCGGGCCGCATTTCTAATGAGAAGAGTCCTTAACACTAGACCAAGCGAATTATGCTGATGCCCCTGTCTTGAACGAACTGTCTCCCACGTCCTGGATGTTAGACCTCTCCTTCACGCTTCCACTCAGTCTTTTCATCTATTTTCTTTGGTGTTTCCTTGTAAAAAGCAAAAATTAAGGTCAGCTGACCATCTCTTGTATAAGCAGCCTCAACACACGCTTACTCTTCCGCTCTCTCGTTCAGGGGAAAACACTACATTACTGTCTCGTCCTATTATCATTTAAAATTTGATTAACCTTTTTGAATATGCTGTCAAAAACGATGTGTTTCTTTAGTAGTGTAGATCTGACCTCAAAGTCTGTTCCCTTGTGTTACAAAAATGTCCTATAAAAAGACTATTTCAAAATAATTTCTCGATATATATAAATACCGCTAAACTTAAGTTGGAAAAAATATCTGCTGGTTGTGATAACGTTCCACTTTTGCACTTTTCCTTCTCCTTTATATATTGTTAAAAACTTGTTGCATAAAATTCTACTGCTATTCAAAAACTAGAGTCTTTGTCTGCACTAGCCAATTACACAACTAGGGCAAATAATGGGCTCAGCAAGAAGAGAGAGAGAGAGAGAGAGAGAGAGAGAGAGAGAGAGAGAGAGAGAGAGAGAGAGATCTGCTACTCCTAACTCCTGATCAAAACTAAATCCTAAACTTGAGTCTTTATCTATCTGAAACACCATGAGCATTATTTTTTACTTATCAGTGACACGTCCAGAAAGTTCGGTGCCTCTTTGTTAGATCAGTTCCAGAAGTGGAGGCGTCTTGTAAGTATATTCGTTACCAATAAATAAAATGGAAATGAGTCACAATAAGCACCGCCACACTAAGAAATATATTTTAATGAATCATGATAAATAACGATCGTCATAATTCGATTAAGTTTAGATAACTTCATCGAATTATGAGGATTCAACCTCATTACGTACTATGCGAAACCACCCAAACAAGTCACGGTATCAAGCAATTTAAGTTGAAGTAACGTCCGAAAAACTAACGGCATTCCCTACGACGGTGATAACTCGCTATTGACGCAGAAAACGCCATGATCTGCTCCTTAGTTTCTGAATCAAAGTTCACGCTCTTCTCGACACTGAGGACTCTATAAATCAACCAAGAAATGGGATTTATCAAATAGCCTCGTGCACCTATTAAGGTTCAAACGGTATAGATACTGTAATCTGATTTCGATATAACGAATTCAATTACTAGTTTACTCCTGCTAACCCTGCGAGTCTCCCGCTGACTTACCCCTTGTGGCATAATTGAATGTTGTGAGGATTTCCTCTTTCCCTCGTGACAGGAACTGGTTTTTTACTCATAAAATGCATTCCCGGAGTGTTTCGAAATGCATATTTCAATAGAAGAGTTTCTTCAGTACTACTCTGAGAGCCTGCTTCCTTGGCATCGCTAGCCTCTGTCCAGTGGGTTCGAGGGCATATTGCCACTTTCTACAAGTCTTTCATTCTGTTGAGAGTGAAGCTTAAAATTGTACTTTAATCATACGATAAGTCTGAGGGAAGTCTGTGTAGAGTCATCCTCTCATATTAACATAGTTACATGCCAAAAACTGAAACAAAGTTAACTTAGGCGTGCGTGGACTGCTGAAGACAGAAACAAAAGAGAAGTAACAAGAGCACAGCAATAATTCCAATAACAAATATGACCACAAGTAGAGGAAAGAGGAAACAGAATTCAGGAATAAAAAAAAAATGAACACCCGTTATGTTATATTTGTGCAACAAAACTGAATGTTTAAAAAGCTACAAGCTCTCAACTTTTCATTAACAAAAATATTTGTTTAAAAGATCAATAATTTTTATAGGCAGGTGCGCATTGCACTGTAAACAAATATATCATTAATACTTTGGTTTGATTGTAATTCCAAACTTCTGTATCGAAGAACCCTAAATGAATATTAATCTGCAAAGGAGACTTGAACCGTATACAATGACCTAAGTAGAAAAGGCAGAGAAAAAAGACCAAACAATAATAAACAAATAAGTAATTATACAAAAATAATCAAACATTAACGTATGCATACACAAAGAACAATATAATTCGGAAAATGTAAGGTAATGTCGCATGGCGTTAAAAATATTATTATGGATTCTTAAACTTTAGAATATTATCAACACCAATAACGCAGCAGGGAAGATCGTTTCACTCCTACAACAGAGGGAACGAAGAGCCTTTGGTATTGGACAGAGTGACATCGTAGCACAGCAACGCAATTCAGATGTTGGCGCTCTGAAATGTTAGTGGCTTTCTGCTCGACGTCTAAGACACTGAGCGTTGAAATAGTTTATGCTCTTGTTAGTATCTTGAGCATAACCATAATGATGCAGTCACAGGAAACTCCCATTCTCTGTCTCTGTCTCTCTTTGCCTTTTAATCATATAACGCTATTTGCTGTCTTCTGTGCAGATTGCAGACGCTAGATGTCATTTCTAAGTAATTCTGTTTTAAAAGCTATTGACAGACTGTTCATTTTTCTAACTGGAAATTAGGTAGTCATAGAATAGTTACGTAACTATGTCGTCTCATCTAAGTGAGGTCTTTGTTCAACTCTCTCTCTCTCTCTCTCTCTCTCTCTCTCTCTCTCTCTCTCTCTCTCTCTCTCTCTCTCTCTCTCGACCGCTTCTACCAATAAAACAACACAACAGAACAACATAACATGGAGATAGGACAACAAATAACAATATATTACCAGACTAATTTTAACAACGAATACGACAACAACAGCAACATCATCAAGGAAATTATTAAGAAGGGAGTCAAGCCACGAGCACCCTACACCAACATAAACACACAGGTATATTGCAAGACCAACCTATTGGCACCTCTTGTAATGAAAAACAGCACTTGTGGACCCACGCCGAAGAAGATGACTACCAATATGGTTTATGAATTTATTTGCCCGGAGGAGGAATGCAGACCTTCCAGTGAAAGCTACATCGGTAGGATATCAACTACACTTAGACGAAGATTAATTGTGCACAAAAACAAAGGAGCCATCTTCCAACACTGCACAGGCAAGCACGGCAAGAAACCATAGTTACAAGAACTGACAGACAACACCAGAATAAAATACAAACGCAATAAATATCGTGACATGACAATAACAGAAGCTGTGTGTATAACAACAAAAAAACCCACGTTAAGCGTTCAGATGGAAGGAGATGGGGCCCTACCCTCTCACCGCCCCAGGGACATGAGACAGGGTCAAGGTCATCGCAAAAACAAGTCCCGCCCAAACACCACAGACGAAAAAATTAATAATTCTATTAGCAATATAAGAAGTTTTAGTAGAATGTCAAACAAATACAATAATGTAGTCACACTGTGTAATAACATATTATGTAGGTATAATGTAAATAATTAACCACCCCCTAGCAAACTAAGTATTGTAAATAAAAGCAATAGCAACCGCCCCCCCCCCCAATCCCGAACTGCCGTCTTCTTGGAGCTATAAATAGGATGGAGGATGTTATTGTGCCTTAGTTCTTGCCTGACAAAGCCTGCGACACAGGTTTTTATCAAATAGTCTGAGTGTTTACCAGAGTAATAATTACGTTTTGTTGGAGAGGACACACAAGAAGAGACAGAGCAAGCCGACCTAGTTTGAAGCAAACTAGGAAAGTGAACTGTTCTGCAGTCGCCACTAACCAGCGCTTGCCACTAACCAGCGTTCTCAGTCCTACAATTTCTTCACCACCTTACCAAAACCACAACCCGGCACCACCGTTTTTTCTCACGGACCAAGGTCTTTGGGACTCCTTCCATTCATTCTACTCAGGACCCACTACTGTACGCTTACTGCTTACACGTTAGATACTTGAACTTTCATATCTTATATAAGTAGATTCCTAAACAGTTGATCATGAGACACATTCCCTGACTAAAGGAAGTGGTTCAAGGATTCCTAGAAAACTGAAGCCTACGGAATATACAGACCTAATTTCTTACTGTATTTGTTAATCTTAGCGCCGTTCTTTTCTTAAGATTAACGGTACTGAATTCCGTGAAAGATAACATTGAAAGTTCATTTTCTTTTAAGCTATATTACGTATGAATGTTTGAACAACAAGAACAACTACAATAATTAGTTACTCTTGAATTGTCCATAACAAAGAATAAAGTTGACAACAACAGAGAATGTCCTGGTTGTCTCATAAGGTCATTATACCTGATACATTTCCTTTTGACAACTTTGCGAATTTTTTAAGAAAGTTTGATGCCAATCTCTGATATTGGCTCCAGCTCCACAACTCGAACAACGCTTCTGAATGTCATAAACAGTGTCACTTCGTGTTGCAGCTTTCTCCGGAAAAGTAGGAAATCGGAATTTACACATTTCGGGGGATAAAGCCCCCAAGCCTTGTGGTGCAATGTGTGTGGAAACTTTTAAGTTAATAACATGAGAATCCATTCCAGTTACAGACAGCACGGAAGCTCATCCTCACAGCCATTATATTCTTGAGTTTAGGTCTTTACTCCAGTCGAACGATGCTCACACACTGATAATGCAGAATGCACTGTTGGGAAATGGGGCAAGAACTTCTGCTGAGAGAGAGAGAGAGAGAGAGAGAGAGAGAGAGAGAGAGAGAGAGAGAGAGAGAGAGAGAGATAGAGAGAGATTAAGCTGGCGATACTATGGTGCATCAGAACCTGTTTAAGAAACTGGAGGACCAGTTTGGTCATCCTTAAGAAAAACATCACTTATGCAATAACAGAGAAGAAATACTATTTCTCCCAGCAGTTCATTACGATCAGTAGTAATGGTAGCAAGATGCTATTGGTGTGGAATGGCTAGGAAGTTAAAAAAAACAAATGGCTTGAGTCTTTTTTATTGCAGCTACTGACTCAAAACTTGATCTGAGAAAATTAGGTCGTAATTCGACGAGAAATACTGGGAATATAACACCCTTTTTAATAAGTGGGATTGTTACTACAGTAAAATACATTTCCAAAGCTAAAGGTGAATACAATAAAATTCATAATGTTCGAATCAGATGTCAGGACAATGTGAGAAATAATACTAAAAGGAAAATCACAGGAATTCCCCCATGTACATGAGAAAATGATATAGGAAGATGATGGCTTGGACGTGTCCTTCGTACCGCCCAGAGGAGCACTGTCTATGACCGTGTCACCTGGTGGGCTACTGTGGCCAAGGTCCTTAACTGTAGTCACCAGAAGCGGTGGAGGACGAGATATCCGTGGATGAGAGCTGGACGGGATGCCGAAAATCAGTGGAGATTTGTGGAAGACAAAAAGGACTTCAGCGGCGGGGTTTTGCATAGGTCCTCTGTGTCTCAAAGCGAGCGGATGCTATGATGAGTGTGGAAAAAACGATAAGGTAGGAAACCCCGCCCAAAATAACCACCTGAGACAGTTTTTAAAGACAAACAACGTGTACGTATACGTGTGTATATATACATATATATATATATATATATATACAAGAATATATATATATATATATATATATATATATATATATATATATATATATATATATATATATATATATATATATATATATATATATCCACTATGTACTATCAATATATTACTCAAGACCTTTTTTTCTGTAAAAACTTCAAATAAACTAAAAGTACGAATAAGATTCCGTGTTTAGACAACCTCATGGAAGAGCAATATAATGGCCATCTCAGAGATAGAAAATCCGCAGTTGCATGTTGCAGATCCGTCAAAACCCGCACTAATGGGTCACGGAAAGGTGAGATCGGTATCACACGATACCAATGCGAAAGGTCTGTCCTCTGAACTCTAAAATCAGTAATACAAGAAAAATACTAGGAAAACGATCAGTATCAAAAACAAAGATACAAAACGAAAAACACTGGACAATAATGAGGCATTTTATTATACACACACACACATATATATATAATATATTATATATATACAAACAAACACATACATTATATACTGTATATACATATATATATATATGTATATATATATATAGTGGTTTTGTGTACACTATATATATATATATATATATATATACATATATATATGGTTATATATATATATATATATATAGATATATATATATATATATATATATAAATAAATATGTGTGTGGTCGTTTGTGTATATATATATATATATATATATATATATATATATATATATTATGTATATATATATACATGTAGTGTTTTTATATACATATATACATTAAATATATATATATATATATATATATATATATATGAATATTTGTATGGTGTGTATCCTCAGGGCGAGTTTCCACCGGACTCATAAAACGTAATAATTATGTACCCTTGAACATGGTTTGTCCCGAACTCGACAATTATTACTTCCTAAGACTTCATGACCTTTTAAATTTCATTGTCATCTTGATAATAACTTGACCGTCACAAATGAGACCGTCCAATACCTAAGCAAAAGTTTAGTGACTGTTAGTAACACTGGAGGAATCTAATCTACTTGATTACAAATTACTACTCTCAATTTTTTTTACGTAAAGTTGAAAGTAATTTTTAAAATTAGAGGCAGTCGTCATACTATAAAAGTAGGTAGAGATTTTTCACCATTGTCATTTTTTATAAAAAAAAAAGTTCAAAACTATAGTTTTGGAAGTTATCCTTCCAGCCCTGATGACGTAGGGAATGATTAAAGTCAAACAAATTGCTTTTCGTAGTTTTAGTATACGAATCAGAAAATCAGACCAATCTCTCGAATCAGATGGGTATTTCTGAAAATAAAGGAAATTACATGAATTTTTATTTCATAAACTACCTTTCAATGTTTATCCCCCCACGAACCCTGAAGAAAGAACGGGGCGTTATGAAAAATCATTCAAATGTAGCCACACATATCTCCCCCCTCTCCAAAACAAGAACTTCACTTTCAAATATACTCCTGAATTCGCTTGAACCTTTTTAACTGTTTTAATAATCAATTTACTAAAGGAGGTTAATGGAGGTTATTCTGATAAGGTACTTGGCCCTCGCAATCAATAGTTGTTTCTTTTTCTAAAACAATCAATACTCAAGGCAACGAACAAAATAAAGTGCACCTGGTAATAAAGGGTCGTGGTAGCTCAGATGGGTTCGGCCGGTCTTCAGCAGCCAATGCAATCTTGCTCAAGTACTGTTTAAAAAATGTAAGTACGCCATAAACAGTGTATAATATTCGGAATACCATTAACAGTCATATTCTTTTACAGCAAATTATGTTCGGTTTCACGGAGTTAGATAAGAAAAAATAAATGAATTAAGTACTGCCTACTAATATCACACCAAGGAGGAAGAAACTACGCATTAAACATCATAAAATATTCATAAACTTCAAAGTATTCCACATGCAAGGTTATGTCTCGGTTTGTACATAAATGTATAATTTATTATGCATATTTCAGTTGACTAAAGACAAATATTTATTATGATTCTAATTGATTAGAGACAAAATAAAAGTTACTCTTTGAGAGATGAAATAAATTCCAAACCTTTTCCCTTCATAAAATAATTCGTAAAAAAGACAAACATCCCAAAGAGCCACCTTACCCCTAATAACACCCTTTTTACTGAAAGAAAATAAGCCTAAGAGTGATTAATTAGATCAAGTACCACAGCAGTGTTCCTGCCTTTCCCCGCGTTCTCGGAGGCTAATTTCTTAATTAAAGACACAACCAACTGATCGCTTTGACCTCTGTAGCTGAGTAACTTACATTTTAATACAAAGGTCAACAGTCGACGCATCTTTTTTCAAAATTATCAGAGGTTTGTCATCCCATAATTTAATCTAAGTGGTTCACATGATAATTATATTACATATATACACTAAAAACACTATTAAGATCAATACATATATGACTATTACACCCAGGATATTTTTCCATACAGCCTAGAGGTAAATTTACTCGTTCTTTTGTTAAAATATCTTCTGTATTTTCCTTGTAACCTCGTGTCGTAGTTTTATCCATGCACATTTTGCCTGTATCCATCAAGCACTTCTGCTCGTAACCTACACACTGTAACTTGGTCGCCTCAGCAGGACTGAATGGGTAATAAGTGTTATTAACTAAACCAATGACAAAGGCCTTTGAGCCTCTGGCACGCTGGCCTAGGCAAGATCTAAGAGCGACCCGTAGTTGCCACGGGCTCCTCGACAGATATATTTGGTGAAGAAGCATCAAGGCCCATTAGCCTAGGGATACCGGAGGGGATGATGAAGAGTTGCCATGGGCTCTAGTTCCCCTTTAGGTGGAACAGCCTCCTTCAGTGTCAAATAAATTAGGACGGTTAGAGTGGGGCAACTGTGGTTCCAGCTGGGACAGTTTTGGAACCCTTTTCCGGTTGTCTAACGCATCCAAGATTGCCCTTAATTCATTTAGTTCATTTCTTTTTCGGGAAATAGTACTCTTAGCCTTTGACTTGATAAGCACTACTTGTTCATAATAGCAAAAGCATTAACAATAAAACATGTACACACAGTCAATGGTAATATCGTCACAAAAGAAATAATTTTACCAAACTAAATGGCTAAATCCTTTTAATCAACGCAACATACCATACTAATGGCCATCTGTCCTGAAGTATAAGCCTAAAAAATATCCCCACTTCACGTTATGACTAAACGCCTCAGGTACAACCCTTACACATTTAAACACAACAGTAACTGCAAATCGCCAAATTTGTCACTACTGTTACTTAAATGCTGTAACCACCGTTAGTTGTGGTATCGCTCTGCAAGAAAATAAGAGGAAGAACACACAGGATAGCCAAAGCAACTTCTAATCCACTACCTCATCAAACTGAAATTGGAATTTAAAATTTAGGCCAAAGGTCAAGCGCTGGGACCTGCGAGGTCATTTAGCGCTGAAAGGAAACAGAGCAAAAAGGTTTTGAAGGTGTAACAGGATGAAAACCTCGCAGTTGCACTATGAAACCATTCTTAGGAGAGGGTGCAAAGTAAGATGGAAGAAAGAGAATATGAACGCAGGTACATTAAAACGCATGTAGGGGGCTGCAGATAGGTGCCGAAGGGACGCTGCAAAGAACCTCAGGAAATAATATACATTCACGTAAACCTATGGCTGGCAAATCTTTCCAAGTAGCAGTTATTATACAATAGCTTCGAGATCCAGTTCTGGACAGAATCCCTAGACCCGCGCTCTCTGCTCTCGAATTCTGTCGCTTTGTGCAGGAGAAATATGACGCCGACTTGCAACATCCCACATAACCACCTGAGACTTAGGAGTTGGCACGTCCGCTCAAATGGCCCTTATTAAACCGTACGAAATGGATTTATCAAATGTCGTTTGCGGCATCTTTCACAAATTATTCTTCCTGTTTCACACGAGGGAGCGACTAATTAAGATATGATTAGCGGTACGCTAATTACGACTATATTATTAACAAGGATGCATTTCCTCCCTTTTTCTTCCAAACTTGAGTATAAAAGCATCAGGCAAATTTGTAATATTTTATTTTATATGGACCATGGCTTTCAATGTCTGGGGTATCTTTCAGGTATAGACCATATATAAAAATAACCAAAGTGCAGCAATTCATGGAAGTACATTTTTTATTCTTTAAAGCAAAAATATTATATATTACTAATACGCGATAAAAAAAACATTCTAAAAAAAAAGAGGTTTAAAAACGAAACCACAATCAAATAGGATTTTACCTAAAACGCAATTAAAAATGTGGGAATAAACGTAATATGAAAAAAAAATATATATATATATATATATATATATATATATATATATATATACATACATACATACATACATACATACATACATACACACACAGATATATATATATATATATATATATATATATATATATATATATATATATATATATATATATATAATTATATGAAAGCTATCAGCAACATACCGTACTTGCAAATGTTACTCAAGCAACATTAGGTGCAACGTTTGCAAGAACTAACGGAAACTCCATTTACTGCCTTGCCGTGAGATGCTTCAAACCAGGACCAGATTTTCATTTGGCACCCGCAGTACATCTTACTGTGAGTTTCTCTTTCTCACCTGAACAGGTAAGTCACAACGCCTTAAGGTCATGATTCAATACATCAATCAGCAGGAAAAAAGTCTTCCTTACATAAAGATCAAATACGAGTTTTACTGGCTACGTAACATTATCATCATCATCTCTTACTGGCAACATAACATTATCATCACTATCTCTTACTGGCTACGTAACAGTAGTAACAGTAACATCATTATCTCTTACTGGCCACATAACATTAGCATCATAAAATCTTACTTGCTACGTAACTTATCATCATTATCTCTTACTGGCTACGTGACATTATCATCATCATCTCTTACTGGCAACGTAGCATTAACATCATTATCTCTTACTGGACATACCATTATCATTAATATCTCTTAATGGCTACGTAACATTATCATCATTATCTCTTACTGGCTACGTAACATTATCATCATTATCTCTTATTGGCTATGTAACATTAGCATCATTATCTCTTACATTATTACCACTATCTGTTACTGGCTACGTAACATTATCATCATCTCTTACTGGCCACGTAACAGTAGCATCATTATCTCTTACTGGCTACGTAACTTTATCATTATCTCTTACTGGCCGCGTAACATTATTATCATTAATGTCTCTTACTTGTTACATAACATTATCACCATTATCTCTTATTGGCTACGTAACTTTATCATCATTATACCTTACTGGCTACATAACAGTAGCATCATTATCTCTTACTGGCAATGTAACATTGTCACCACTATCTGTTACTGGCTACGTAACATTATCACCATCATCTCTTACTGGCAACGTAACATTAGCATCATTGTCTCTTACTCGCAACATAACATTGTCACCACTATCTGTTACTGGCTACGTAACTTTATCATCATTATATCTTACTGGCTATGTAACAGTAGCATCAAACTCTCTTACTGGCAACGTAACATTATCACCAATATCTGTTACTGGCTATGTAACTTTATCATCATTATCTCTTACTGGCCACGTAACAGTAGCATCATTACCTCTTACTGGCATCATTTACTATCTCTTACTAGCTATTTAACAGCTTCATTATCTCCTACTGACAACATTGTCACCACTATCTGTTACTAGCTATTTAACAGCTTCATTATCTCCTACTGACAACGTAACATTGTCACCACTATCTGTTACTAGCTACGTAACATTAGCTTCATTATCTCCTACTGACAACATAACATTGTCACCACTATCTGTTACTGGCTACGTAACATTATCATCATCATCTCTTACTGGCAACATAACATTAGCACCATTATCTCTTACTGGCAACGCAACATTGTCACCACTATCTGCTACTAGCTACGTAACATTATATCATCATCTCTTTCTGGCAAAGTAACATTAGCATCATTATCTCTTACTGGCTGCGTAACATTAGCACCATTATCTCTTACTGGCTACGTAACATTAACATCATTATCTCTTTCTGGCAACGTAACATTAGCATCATTATCTCTTACTGGCTACGTAACATTAGCATCATTATCTCTTACTGGCTACGTAACATTAACATCATTATCTCTTACTGCCAACGTAACATTATCACCACTATCTGTTACTGGCTACGTAACTTTATCATCATTATCTCTTACTGGCCACGTAACAGTAGCATCATTATATCTTACTGGCTACGTAACATTGTTACCACTATCTGTTACTGGCTACGTAACATTAGCATCGTTATCTCTTACTTGCCACGTAACATTATTATCATTAATATCTCTTACTGGCTACGTAACATTATCATCATTATCTGTTGCTGGCTACGTAACTTTAACATCATTATCTCTTACTGGCCACGTAACAGTAGCATCATTATCTATTACTGGCTATGTAACATTGTCACCACTATCTGTTACTGGCTACGTAACTTAATCATCATTATCTCTTACTGACTACGTAACATCAACATCACTATCTCTCACTGGCTACCTAACTGGGTACGTAACACTGCCATCAATATCTCTTACTGGCATCGTAACATTAGGATCATTATCTCTTACTGGCTACGTAACATTATTACCACTATTTATTACTGGCTACGTAACTTTCTTATCATTATCTCTCACTGGCTACGTAACATTATCATCATTATCTCAACTTAAATAATTCTCCTCAACAGTCGTACCCTAAGGAGTTTTCCTTAGATAAATCTTATTAAGTTTATATTCATTTAATAACAAATATTATTTCAAAGCACTGGTCATAAATAATTAAAATACTTTGGGAATTAAATTTACAACTGCAGGGACGTTTTCATCCATAATACGAACCCCCTAAGAAAATTAAATATGTAAACTGAAAGCAAAGAAGTATTTACACATACCGGTCCCAATTAAATACAAACTCCAGTTACAGTAGGATGCTTATGGCGTCATTACTGAAGACCAAGGCCTAATTCCACACGCAAATATTTATTTTTCCGAATAATGGTCATACCTGTCTTTCGTTGGGAAAAACAGACAGGACTTTCCAAGGTAAATTCATTCGTTTCTAACAATGTTAATAAAGGAAATATCTCTTGGAAAGTTTTCAAAAATTCTGTCTATAATTTTTTCAATATTATGTTGTTTCCCTTCAGAGGGTTTGTCTCCTTTCCCTTAGTTCTCCAACACTCCACTGAAAAAGGTATTCAGCAAACATGGATACGTACCACACACTTGTCCTACACTTACTTTTACAACAAAAAATTATTCTTTTGAGTACTTTTCTACAAAACACTTCCCTTCCGTTTTAAAGCATTACATCTCTGTCAGTTTCATCACCGAGTCTACTAATGGAGGGAAAAATAAATTCTGAATATACATACAAGTATGCATGCATACATACATACATACATACATACATACATACATACACACATATACATATACATGTGTATTATATATATATAGTTCAAATTGGGTATATATATATATATATATATATATATATATATATATATATATATATATATATATATATATATATATATATATATATATATAAACTCCTAAAACATACTGATACGATGGTGTAGATGGGTGTAGTGATCTCTTGTAAAATGTATGATGTATTTTAGTTTCAAACCGATCCCCGTCTGCGATAAAAAAAAAAAAAGTGCAAGGAAGTCATGAAGTTAGAGGTAACTGTGGCTATTAAAATCACATAAAGCTTATAAAAGCGACCAGATAAATTAAAGGCCAATGTTCAACTCCCTGGCAGGGCAAATGCACTTATCAATTATAATAATCCATGGGTCTAATTTATTCCCGCGGTATAGTCCATTCGCTACTAACCTATATTGGCTGTTTAATATCATAAATATATACATAAGAGTTCCAAAAGAAGTAAACACGGGAACCAGGAAGATGAAGCAATATATGTTAATATGGAAGGTGCAAGAATGGTAGTCACTGATTCGTAATGGGTCGCGGGAGCAGATTACCACCTGACCTGAGGATGAGGCAGAAACGAACAGGAGGCAGCGAAACCTTGAACTGGATGGATATATATATATATACGGCGGCGATATCATTCCAAATACTATATATACATGAAACATGAATGTAATTATATAAAATATTATATAATATATATATATATATATATATATATATATATATATATATATATATATATATATATATATATATATATATATATATATATATATATATATATACATAGTAGTAAAGTAATAAAGTTGTATACCCTTTCCAAAATATAGATCTCTCTTATATAAAGGCATATATTATATGTATAACAACAACAGCGAGATAAAATCATTTCTATTACAGATATCAAATAAAACCTTTTTCGTTACGCAGAATTCCAAGTCTATTACATAGGTTCACGATTGATAATGTTTTTAAGCAATTACAAGAAACGGAATCAGATATCAATATGGCATCTCATGTTATAGTACCTCACACACGGATCCACGTGCGTTTAAATCCACGGGTAAAGCAGCTTAGATTTTCTCTATAGCACTTTCGGTGGTCACGGTCATCATATTATTATGTCTGGAGGCATTCTCGTTTATATATGATTTCTTAACATCGTAGGTAAAGAATAAAGTGAAATAAAGTTAAGTTTGGCAAGAGAAAATAAACATTCGTATACAGACAGATCTCTGTCTCTCTCTCTCTCTTTAACAAGGTTGATGCAAAAAACAAGATGTAACTGTAGCTGTCAAGATTTTTGAGAGAGACAGTGGAGTCAGGGCAGAAAGTGTATCTCGACGAAAATTTCTACACTGGGCTCAAGTGAAGTCTTCAATACGTTCAAACTGGCAGCAACAATATCGGAAAATTGGAAGAATAACAGGTTGATAAGATAACAAGTTGGTTGACAGTTTTGTCATCAACATCTAGTGATTACTAGTTTTCTGAATAAAATATATTAGCCATTTGCTTGACTTTTACCTCAGTGGTTTAAGTTTGATTGAAAGTCTTTTAAACCTTAAGATGATCGGTCTCGTTATAGAAAGGCGACAGTTTATTTTAATTTATTTCGAAAAATGAAATACAATAGCATTAATTAAATACTTTTAAGTATCTAATTGTGTAATAATGATAAATGTACATCTATCTACAAGTTTGATCATATGTAAAAAAAAAAAAAGCCGTAAGATTTGGAACAGAAGGAGTAGGAAGGAGATTAAACCTGGAAATCAAAAGCCCCAAAATCTCAGTATAGAGGGTTTGTCTCAACATTTAAAGGTCTGTCACACACGTGTCAGTAGCCTGTTTTCGTAAAACTGGCAACAGGGCAGATCAACTGATCATCCATTAATGAAAAAACAAATAGCGTGAGGGACAGTGAAAAGGTATTACAAAATCTCTACCCTTCAATATTATGCAGACAATATCATTCATAACAGGTTGATAAATAACACGAACATCTAGTGATTACAGCAATATAAGCCATTTTTTTCGGTCTGAAGAAAAAGCTGTAATGTAATAAATGTAAGGCTTTTCAAAAGCTCAGGCAACAGACGGCCTTGTGCATTCGTTTTTGCCTCTATGTCTGAATTTTTATTTTTTTTGTAATGCCCTACAAACGTTTGCGTTTTAATTATGTGAAAAAAAAGCCCTACAAAAAAAAAAAAAGTTCCATTCAGAACAGAGAGATCTTGAGTCTTCTTTTTTCCTCTCGCTCTCACAACATTCCTATCTTAGGCCTTTGTTGGGGGCTTTCAAAAGGGCCTGCGTTGAGTTTCTATCCCTACAATTGATCATTGCTCTCTTTCCTCGCAGCGTTGAGCTTTACTTCAGTCCCCCTACTGTTTTATCTTCTCCTGAACCTCACTTCCATCCCAGCAACTGAAAGACTCTTCAGTTGTCTTCCTCCTTCCTCTGCCAAATTTCCTCTACACCTATTTCTTTTTTTAGTCAATCCTTCCTCGGAAATGTGGTACCTGTACATACAATCTCATCTTGTCACAACATGAAAACATATAACCGTATACAATCTAGGTACAGGAGGATGTAGCAAATGTAGAGAATGTCACTGATGTAGCCATTCAAACTACTAAATAATTTGGTTTGTCTTTTGGATGCTATATATATATATATATATATATATATATATATATATATATATATATATATATATATATATATATATATATATATATATATATATATATATATACACATATATATGCATATATATACATATATATATATATATATATATATATATATTTACTTAAAAGAATAAAAGTACTAAATCTGATGTGATTCAATGATTACCATCAACGATAAGACAGTATGAATGAATGTACGTATATAATATATACATATATACTGTATATATATATATATATATATATATATATATGTATATGTATATGTACACGTACGTACGCACACGCAAACACACATCCATATATATATATATATATATATATATATATATATATATATATATATATATATATATATACATATATATACATACACACACACACATCTCATAACTTAAGTGTTCTGCCTGTTCCAATCTTTCTCAAGACTCTTCAGTGACTCTAGTAAAAAAATAAAACACTCCCATATGACATACGTACGTAACCCATCTCGACTTTGTTCACAAGTCCAACTCTCAGCTTTTCCAGTAAATCCTACTGTGAAAACAAACCATGTTAACGGATAGACTGCCAGCTTTCACCGTTACTGAGCCGTATGACAGACATTAGCGACTGATAATTCAGGACATATCAGTATTTTCACCTCTCTCATTTCAACCGCTGAAACGGGCGCGTAAGAAACTACTTAGAAGTCCTTTGCAATAAATATTCCTCCTGAAGTACCTGCCGTTCGGAAGTCAAATATAGAGATAATATTTCGTCTGAATTAGAACCAAGGACTAAATACAACTAATAAATAAATAACACAAAATTTCTTCCTTTTTTCATTTAACATCGTTCTATGAACAACTTATCTTCCCAGCAACATAAAAATCAGGGTGTAGCTTCACTCCATTTCCTTAGCAAATATTTGCTATAGATACTCAGCTCTTAATTACCGTACGTCTTATCCTGTCCGGAAGTTTGCATATTGGCACTAAAACAGGAAGTGGTGTGAGATTAAGCTAAAAGTGAAAATGACAGGTCATTTATTATAAACATTATCCCCTCGAACATCCACAGGGCAGGGCGTGGAGCTAGCAACCTCATCCCATGAATAACTACTGAAAACCTGAAGCATATTGCTTCTGAGGTTACTCCTCTTGGGAAAAAAGGCGATAAGGGAAAAAGAATATTTTCATATAAATATCATATGCGGCATTCAGTGGGAGGGGATAACCTAACACCGTCTTGTTCACACCTACGAAAAACAAGGACAATTGGAGAAGTGAAGAGCGTGAGGCTAAAGGCAATGGAATACATATTGAAAGTGGAAGGCTACACACACACACACACACACACACACACACACACATATATATGTGCGTGTGTGTGTACAGTATATATAACCCTAAATCTTAACTACTAAAAGCTGCTGACAACCACTTCAGAAGATAAGGATGGTAGTTCAAGGCCATTCTCTTCTGTCTATAGACCCACCACAGTCTTCTAACTATTAGGAAGAACAAGCTATCATCGAAGAAATGCTTACACATGAGTTAACAAATAGCAACCGACTGACACAGTAAGATACAGTTTTAGATCTGAGACAGGAGCAGGAAAACCGCAAAGCAGGCTCCACAAGGTAAACAATAAACAGCATGTGAAGTGTATATATATGTGTGTAAAAACATACAGTCACTATATTTATATATAATATATATGTACATAAACATATATATATATATATATATATATATATATATATATATATATATATATATATATATATATGAGTGCATACACTCACCCACACACACACACACACCTATATATAGACAACAGGATCGCATCGTTCTGAGAACTAACACGGTTGACTTTTAAGGTTAACAAACATAAAAAAAAAAACAGTATTAAAAAACTGGCGAAAATTATTACTCCAGACCAAATTTATTATGCTTCAAGATAAACATATTATTTGTTGTTTTGTTTAAGAAATTTTTAGTAGCATTAATATATACTAACTCCAGTCCGAACCGCTGATCTGATTTAAAGACCCTAAAAGATTTAAAGCATATGCATCAATCAACGCAACATATTAATCTTTAATTGCCATCTTTTAATTCATAGACGCACTAACAATCAACCTCAACATATTGAATGGAACCGTATACAGGTTTCCTATCTCCTTTTATTGATGTTTTTTTATTACATTCACTCTTTTGCTCTAAATATCATAATTCATGGCAGGCAACATGAGCTTCTTTTATTTAACATGGTTTCTTTCCAATTCAGCACAAGATTTTTCTAGTTTTTAGGTATGAACGAGGTGCTATACAGAATCACAAGTGCTGTTAGTACATACATACACCACACACACACATATATATATATACAAACATATATATGTATATAGTGTGATTGCGCGCATTTATTGTTTTAATTCAAATATTTTCGCAATACATTTCTTTATACGTTCCCAAATCACAAAAACTTTAGATTGCAAAAATCTTCAACGTTTTTTCAGTCTCTCCTAACCGTTGACACAGCTTTACTTTTGATGGCAGAAATATCCAAAGATCTTCCTGAAGATGAGAGTAATTAAAAGAAAGGGACATAAATGAATGAAGAAAAGTCTGGGGCCTAATGGAGGTCTTCATTCAGAAGGGAACAAGCCTCTACTGTCGCCAAGGAAGGGAACGACGCTCCGTCTCGACAGCACACTTCATTTCCACTAAGCATGAGTTCATGACTTTCATATGCGTGTGTGTGTTTTACGGAAGAGGGAGCGGGAGGAGGGAGGGTGTGGCCAGGGGAGAGTGATGGGAGGAAGAGGGAGGGAAGTGCTCAGGTGTGGCGAATCATCAGTCTGTCACTTACGGACTTTTTTTCTCTAGTAGGCAATACACCTCATCCTCTCTCTCTCTCTCTCTCCCTCTCTCTCTCTCGTCGGTTACCTAACATACTTTCGCATCCCTTACTGGAGGTAAGTACTGCTTTACTCTATTTACTTCTGTGACATAAAAGTCAAAGCCGTGGTTGACTTACAAAACTCAAAATAGAGTTTACATGAAAACTCGAAACAATTCATTAGAAAAAGTTGCCACCTTTTTTCCAAACACTAACAAGAGGAAAGTCAGCGAGGTGAACTCTAAATGAGAATTAAAACTTGCTTTGAAGGTCTCCTTAAAATAAGTTTCAAAAACCATAAATTGCAATGTAATACCTTTAAAACCACACAGTGCTCTCTGGCACCAAGTTGACGCTCAAAATTCACACTACTAATCCAAAATTTTATTTCGTCTCATCACTTTCCCAAACAAAAAGTTCTATTTCTGCCACGAAATACTGACGCGAGAAAGAGAGCGGTAGCCCTACACGACACGAAATCCACGACCAAACTAAACTAGCTCACTCTCAGTGTGTCAAGTTGCCAACTGTTGCTCCCGCAACGATTGCCGAATTAGTCTGGATTTTTTAAATCAAAAGACATCGTTTTGACGTAGCTCTTTTCAATTCAGGTTACGATTGATTTGAAGTTTAATGCTGATTCGTCGATTTTCGTTCAAAACTCTACACATTATAAAGCAAACAAATGTCCTGAAACATCCGCGCCGACTGCCTCTAGTATCTCGATAGCACCTGACTGGTCGTCATGGCAACCAGTGTAAACCAAACCCCTACATATAAACACATGACAGTGGATAAGCACCTTATTCAAAAATGTAACAGAACGTCCTCCTTTGTCTTAACCAACATTCACGTGGCACAGTGCTTTCCAAGCTAACTCACTCAACCACAGGGATGCTGCCCAACATGATGGAAGTATTTGCAAGTGAGCACATGGGCAGACACCAAGAACTTCCGTTTTCTATTCTTCTACAGTACTCCTCGCACCGTATGAGTCTAGACTAGAGGATTGCTAAAGCCAGTAATGTCAAATCGACAGTTTTTACTGGTGGTATGCTTTTCGAAATGAGTGATATTCTTTGGCAGATAATAAAATGAATAACAATAAATCACCTCTGGGATCAAGTACTTCTCGGTGAAAGACACGCGAAAGGAATAGTTCGCTCAATCGAGGTCCACTTGCAATTACTGCTATAATTTACAGCGCTGACTAACCCCGTTACAACGCCCAAGTACATCCTCTATCCTTCTCTTAAAATTGCATGTCTCTTAAGGATAGCGAATTACTCATGGGGCGTGGGTGACCCACATTCTTTTCACTTCAAGATAATAAGCGGTGTACACTAAAAAAAAAAGAGAGCTTTTATAAACACCAACAGACATTTAAGCCGAAACCCCGGCTTATTAAAGATGGAAAGGGTGCATTGACCAGACAGGAACAGAATGAAAGGAACCTTTAAGATCAGCTTTTTTTTTGTAACTAAGTTACAGTGTTCCTTAAAATAAACATCAGGTTCAAAGTACTACATCTATCCTTGTAAACAGTGAGAATTGCACAGCAACGCTTTCTCTCTCGATTATCAAAAAATGTAACGGTCACACCCGACACGTACCTTTTCATCCACGACCAATCGAACAGACGGAGCCATGACTAGCGACCCAGTTGAAGTTTGGAAATAAAAGTAACAATCTGGCTTTCTGCTGACTCACCCAGTGCTCTACATCCGGTGAGGGGGAGGTGCGGAAATAATGCAAAATAGCGCCTCTTTGCGTCAATTTTCTTTGTGATTTGCACTTTCGCCTTGTTTATTTGTGACTCGTACTATCGGTTACTTTATTTACTTTGTGAGTGGTGCTGTTTGTAGCCTTATTTCCCTTGGTGATACATAATGTCTCTTACTCCGTTATGTAACATGCACTTTGTGTTACCCTAATTCACTGACGGGGATTCAACAATTTGACAATAATACTTTCATCAAGCTGTCACCTCTTATTGTACACAAGTAATTTTCGGGGTACAACAAATATTTTCAAAGCAAACAGAAATATATAGAAACTGAGTTATAAAGAAAGCCAAAAATTGCAGTACCTCTTCTTCTCTTCTAAACATAGACATAAGAGCCTAATTTGTTTGTTTTAAAGGTACAGAATACGAATACAGACAAAACAACTAAAAACAGTTTAACACGACTAAACATACTTTCATGACACCACGCTCTCCTCAACACCATCCATCGAGTCTTGAGCACAAGAGACAAAAATGAAAACTATCCAGGTTTCTTCATTTGCAGATAATAATAATAATAATAATAATAATAATAATAATAATAATAATAATAATAATAATAATAATAAGAGATACATTATCTTCTGGGTCGGGTGCAATAAAACTCAACTCTAGGTGCACTGGCAAAAAATTCGAAAACTGGTTTTGCTGCACCATACTTTAAAGGTGGGTGCTTTTTTTTTTTTTTTTTTTTTTTTTTTTTTTACTATGCAGTGCTGTGGGTAGGAATTTCATTTTCCCATCATCGTCCTATTGTGTCAGAATGAAGATGCTTTACAGATGATGCTGTCGGAGATTTAAGGGTCAGAGTCCGGAAAAGAATGAATAACTTGAGCAACAGAAATGTAACTCCACACAATGTACATTTTCAACCAATCAATATTCACAACAAGTTAGAGAGAGGTGGGTCGTCGGAGGCAGAGGCATTAGAAGGGTCGTACTATCCAGGATGCTTAAGATCGACGAGGTGGAACTGCCATTCAACCCTGCGCGTGGGTGTATGAAGCGACAGGCGAGGTAGAGCTTTTTAAAAAGGATTTCATCATTGAAGCGACAACACACAGACGCGTCTTTGAGGCAACGTTCGCACGTCATGTTGCAAATCTATAACTTGGAGGCGTACAAGCTCAGTAAATCAACGTCTTAAGTATCATGTGAGAGAGAAAAAGGTCGATAGCAGAAAATAGTTATCTTGGAAATAATATCATAAAGTGACGGGGAAAGAAAACTCTAGAATCAACTGCAGAAGTTCCGAAAATCCTTAGTTAGAAAAATTATGGCCTTGTAACGCAATATTTTAACAAATAAACTTTTTTATGAGGCATTATAATAGCTAATTATATTTACTTCCCGCAACTGAATATATCCTTCACTGCGTTTTAGCAATTAATCATAGTATCACCTTCGCTACTTATGTGCAATTGCAGTCCTGTTTAAAATACCAAGCTTCCTGCCTGTCAGAACAACATCAGTTGCACAATACCGGTCAAATTAGTATGGTTTGAATTTAACTCAAAACAACAACCAACCTGTTGCAATTTCAGAGTGACTGCCAATCCCTGAAGAAACACGAAAGTAACAAGAACAACTTTAGCCTCTGGCCACACAGCGTGTCCGCCTAATCTGCTGGCATTTCTCAGAGAAGCAGTCTCCAAGTGGTGCAGATCTTCACCTGCAGTGGGTGCACTGAATGTACGCAGACGATAGAAAGAACTTCAATTAACATTTCTTAAGTTACTTTCGGCAGACTGTTACTGTAAAATCCCCCAGGGTCTGCAAACATAATTTTTCGACTTAACCCAATTTTCTGTAGGCCAGCAATTAACAATAACAAGTAAAAAAGAAATCTGATTATTATTCATTTTTTTATTCTATGAAATTCTCGCTGTCAAGCCAAATACTTGGCTACTTTCGGCCATTCGGCGCTTAATACGTTGAAAAGACGGAGTTAGAGTGGTTGGACAACAAGATAAAGCGATCCAGAAAACAAAGGATATGAAGTACAGGGATCTAAAAGTGAACCTGGAGAAAAGCTCACGGCTGCACTTAGAAGTAATAGTTAGGAGAGGGTAGACAACAAGAATGAGGAAAGGAAGCCGAATGGAGGCAAAGTAAAACGCTAAAATGTTGGGGCAGCTATGGGCCCCTGGGACGCTGCAAAAACACTTTGGTATGCCTACACCGAACCACGTGACGTGCACTGACAGCCCTACCCCTATGGGGAAAGCAACTTGGTGACAGCTTGGAATCCTCTGGACATATAACTGTCAATCTTTATTTAAAGAGAAAATATATACAAAAATTAATTGAATTTTTTTATAAGTATCCAATTTAATCCAGGTTTTATTCTAAATGAATTCTGATAGTACTGTAAAGCAATTTATTTTTTTTAAGCAATTTATTTTTTTTTTAATGTTAATGCCATAATAATATTTGGAACAGTTGCGCCATAGCAACTCAATAATAAGCTCAAGATTCAAAATTGTCCAGATGAAAATCTGTCTTTCAAGCATTCGAACAATAATCACTAAGAACAAATAAGTTCACATCCCTGACAAAGGAGAATATGACTACCTTGAAATAACAATGTGATACATTATGATTATTAAAGATATAAATTTTTCAGGTATATCGCACAGCTGCTGTGGGTAACAGCACAATAAAAAGTATACGAACAAGTATAAGTATACGAATAAGTATGAGTATACTCAGAGTGGAACTGAAATGGAGACAGGATCTGAGCCAGTGTTTTTGACCCGTGTTTGTTGCTATTTCCGGGATACGTAACCTTACGGGTATTTTCCCGTACGATCAAACTCTATTCGACAAAATACTTGAAACACTTTATATACTTGCAATTAACCTTATCAATTGAAAACCAAGGAATTAATGGTCAACAAATATATTTGTTTTTTACAATCATAAAAAATTGTTGATGCGACAACCCGTTCTACAGTACACCAACCGTTGAAGGTTTGCTAAACTGTACTGCTTCTTTAATTAGAAGGAAGATTTAATTGGTAAAGCACGCAAAAGAATATAGCCACCAATTTAATGTAGAAGAGTAGGTCTGAAAAGTAAGAACAAGATATCATTGTCGATACCGAAAAGGCATGAGTTGATGTGGGGCTCATGTGCGGCAGGGACAGAGAGAGAGAGAGAGAGAGAGAGAGAGAGAGAGAGAGAGAGAGAGAGAGAGAGAGAGAGAGAGAGAGAGAATGCAAGGTGGGATGCTGAAATACTACGTTTAACAGGGGAAAAAAGGAGGTTGCACGAAGCACCGCTGCTGGACAGACGGGAGAAATATACTGGGTACAGAAGTGGTAATAATATTTTAGTTAAGGCAGAGTTGAGAGGACACCTGTAAGATCCCATGGCACGTTCCTGGTGAATACGGACACGAATTTTAGGGAGAGAAAAAAATGTGCCGTTTGAGGATAAAGTAAATGCAAAGAGAAGGGCTCCAGATCGATCGTACGTTGCAGTGATTTCTCTGAACCGTAATCTGGCGATGGATGTGTATGCAATGATCTGTCTATGGGAATGAGTTTTAAAGGTAAATAACCGAGACACCAGTCAATATGAAGAAAACCTTGGGATTTTAAATAGGAAAAACTAAACACCACAAGAATGGAAAAGTGTCAGGAGACGACGGAACTACAGTACAAGCCAGAAGGTACAGTACACAAGTGGTCGTCAGTGAGCCGGTATGCGGGTTTGCAGGATATTCTTAAATGAATAAGATAGAAATTAAAAACTATCCCTCTACTTACAAATAAAAAAAATAAAAAATTATACGAGGAGACTGAGTTGGTGACATGAGAATACCTGTGTATGGGAGGGTTTCAATTGAGAATACGACAGACAACGGAAGGTTTACAGCGGAAAACCAGAACTGGTTCAGACGAGACAGAAGAAGCGAGGATCACGTTTTCGTTATGAAAAACTGGGAGAAATTGAGAGTATGGGGAAACAATTGTATGGAACATCCCAGCACATACAACAGAACTCGTAGGTAAGCCAAAAAGCGGTTATTGGATACTCGCGGTGTAGAAAATAGTTAAGAGTTACTTTAAGTGTTTACGATCAAACACAGAAGCGCGACTTCTACGGTATTAAGTGTGTTTCAGAAAGGGTGAGTTATTTCTCAACATCTGCTTGACATCTATATAGATGAAGTGAGATGCCCAGAAGGAACGGATATTGTGCAAGTCTATGGGATAAGATGAGGGGGCTAAAACTAGTGACTGAAAAGAGAAGCTAACGAGTGATAATAATGAAGATGGTGGTAAAATTCTGCACATGAATGCAACTGAAAAACAGTTTAGTTTTTCGTACAATGAATAAAAGAAAACTATGGCAAGTATGGCAGATATAAGGAAAGCTAGAAAAGACTGACTCATAAAAGTATTCATAAGTAAAATAAATGTGATGAGAGTGTAATAAGATATGGAAACATGGATTAAGGAAGCAAGGACTGTAACAGGAGTTTTGCAATAGGTGCCGTATGAAAAAGTAGACTGCCTGTGGAAGAATAAAGCTGGAATAATGAAGGGACATTCTTCAAGAAGGAAGTAATGTGTCATTCTTCAATGTGAGTGAAAGAAAACAGGAAAGAAGAGTTCTCATTAATAATGTTTATGAGAAGTACGGATGGTTGCAAGGGTGAGGAATGAAATGAAAAAAAAAAAAATGTTTAAAGGTGGATTAGTTTTTTTCACGCCGGAAGGCAACAGAAGAAAAATAACACGGAGACCCAGCCAGTACTGGATCGACGCAGTGGAAACCAAGGTCTAAAGAATATTATTCTTAGACCTTGGTGGAAACACTGAGAGGATAAATAACTAAAAATTCCACTGACGATAAGCCTTGATGCTGTGAAAGACTTCTGCAGTGGGTGGTTGGTCTGATTCAGCCCTTGGCTTTGTGTTATGTGTGTGTGTGTGTGTGTGTGTGTGTGTGTGTGTGTGTGTGAGAGAGAGAGAGAGAGAGAGAGAGAGAGAGAGAGAGAGAGAGAGAGAGAGAGCCTGCTTATGTAATTGTGTCCTGTAAAATTAAAGGAACTTGCAACTCGAGTTAGTCTATTTTATAAATCTACCCTTACCACAATTTCTCATATTCACTCTAATCCTGTCGGTAAAAATATACACATGCTGCTAAGTTTAATACCGTAACAGTTAATAACAAAGAAAACGAAAACGTATTGTTATTCGACTTTTAATTACCCGCGGCATTCAGAAGATAATGCCGAGCCGTGCTCTCTAATTTTCTCCCTGGCGTTGGCTTCAAATGCCAACAATAACGAGTAAACAGCGGGTGTACGTCGCTCTCTCGCCGAGTGCAGGTGCTTTTGTTTCACCGAATGTGCTCCGTTAACGTCCTTATACATAATTCTGTTTCCAGAGAGAGAGAGAGAGAGAGAATTATTTTCTTCTTCGCTATAATTCAAGAGTAAAACGCGGAGAGAGGGGAAGAAATGTATCTTTAGAGAGAGAGAGAGAGAGAGAGAGAGAGAGAGAGAGAGAGAGAGAGAGAGAGAGATTATTTTCGTCTTCGCTACGAATCAAGAAAGACGCAGAGAGAGAGAGAGAGAGAGAGGGGGAAGGAGGGGTGGGGAAGAAATGTACCTCTCCAAGATAAATGTGCAACCTGGAACTGTAAAGTTCAACGGAAGTTCGTCTGACGGAAAGTCATTGTTTAAGACAAAAGTTCTTTCCTGTCAAAAGAATTAAAAAAAAAAATCTGCTACCAGACCCGTTGGTCTCCCAGTGTTGGTCTGAAAAAACATTCGAACATCGAACGAGTGACACCTAAAGGTAGTCACGTTAATATTTGCGTGCGAAGTCAGAATAAATTATTCAATGCAATCTCATGCTGTCAGACACAGGACTATGCCCCCGTTAAAAGGAGTTGGATTTTGTTTACCTGGATAATCCTGCTCCTAAGATTAACAGTAAACACGTACTATTTTCCTTTCTTAAATGAGTCTTTCTGCTTTCGTATTCTTACATTATATTTATTAACTACTACATGAGAGATCATGAAATAATTCCATATAACATATATATATATATATATATATATATATATATATATATATATATATATATATATATATATATTAACTTTATCACACACAATTGTTCAGTGCATTAATACAATTATCAACAGGACCTCGTTCAAACTGGATGGTATCTAGCGGAGATATTTATTCAAAAAGTTACAAGCTTTCTAGGACAAACAGTCCTCATTGTCAAGTTTTGTCCTAGAAAGCTTGTAACTTTTTTGAATAAATATCATTTATATTTACGAGTATGTATATATTAACGCGCTTTCTTACTCCTTTCCGGAATATAAAAGACAACAGACAAATTAGTAACAACTTATTACAGTCACTAGCAATCCCAAAATAAGAGGTAAACAAAATGGAGAATAGTGTTGTAAATTATCGAGCAGTCTATTTATATGCCTGACGAGCTGATTTCACTGACTCGCTAAGAGCACTAATGATGAAATTTTCTAAAATTACACTAATGTATTTTGAAAATATAAGACGTCTAAAATGAAACACATTCGACAGGCTGTCTCCTTGCATTGTACTTGCAATATTTCAGTGACATTTTTTAGGCTGCTAAATCATAAAATAAAATTAAGAACACTGCTTCACCAAAAAAAAAAAAAAATAAATGACAGGAAAATATAACAAAACTCTACGGAAACTGTACGCTGTAATTCGACCTCTCCCCGCAAATGCTTTATCTTTTTTTTTTCTAATTTTGGGTCTCTATGCCCAGTGGACTTCTATTACACAATTTGTATTAAATACTGAAAACTCAGCTTACATGTCCTTTAGATTTCTTATATCATTATTTATCCTAAATAAGTTAGTAAAAGTAAATGATAGCATCCTCAAAAAATTGACGTTTTGACGAAATGACTCCCAGTCCCTTGTAAACACTGATTTGATCGAATTCATTTTGGAAAGCTGATCACCATCCCTTTATAAAACAACTATAATATTCATTTTAATGTGCAAGTACACATGTATAGGTGTAAGGGAAACTTTATGACAAAAAATTTTTTTCTAAAGATATTCGAGCACAATCGTTACAGGAAAGAGAAAACTATTTGTAACGTGTCTGAGCAAACCATACCAGAAACGGCAAGTGCGTAATCAGAGAACAATTCTTACAAGCCATTTTGATTACCGACTGTGTTAACACTGCTAGTCTGTTGGTTTTCATTTTATTTGTTTACTTACTTTTCTAATTTCGCCCACTGTCTTTCTGAAAAATAGGAGAAAGACACCATTTGAGGTCATTTATTGACAACACTGCAATACAACGGCTAATGGAAATGATACAAAGCTAAATATATATATATATATATATATATATATATATATATATATATATATATATATATATATATATATATATATATATATATATAGCCTATATATATTTGAGAAAGACTTTGACGCCATTTACTCACTACTTTCATCACATTTTCTTCGACCCCCACTTTCACTCTCCTTTTTTATGCACTCTAGCCCTGCATATCATTTGTATGCGGGTCAATATTCAAGTGGCAGCTAAGTTCCTCTGAACAGCATCACCCTTTTCCATCCGCTGGAACATCCAACGGCGAAAAACGGTGCAGGCAAGTGGCCCCTTGAAGAAGCACGTTATGTCATCATTTCTTTGACTCATTTAACTCTTCTCGCTTTAAATACGCTCTGAGAGCCACCCGAAAGCCGTGGCCTCAGGACAGTCTACTAGCCAAACAGGCTCGAAAGAAGAGCCCACATCAGAAGATCCACCCACATCTTCGTGAGGAGAATCTTCGAGGTACCCTAGAAGAAGCAGATGGGCGGAGGCCGCCACTGATGCTTTTCTTGTCTTCAGTGGTTAATTTCAACTAAGACCTTGATATACCTACAACTTATTCTCCAGCTTCCCTTTTTGCTAGGAATTACCAAATGCAATTTTTCATTTTCCTTCCCTTAGATCTGTATTTTTAAATATGAGAAATTAATATTACTGTAAATCAGAGAAAACTTATATTCAGGTTGTCAGGCAACGTATTTGAGCCGACATTTTAAAAAATCGTGAAAGATTAAGTTCTGGGCAGTTTTCAGCTTCCCCTCCCACTACCGTACCTGAACTAAGTAAAATGTACATAGGTGAAATTAAAAATTAATTTTAACTTGGATATATTTAATTATTATCATAAGGGTAATCTAAATTCATAGAAATATCGTAAGGTACTCTCAAGGTATCTAAGACTTGTTGATTATCTCAGATTGGAATAACATGGTATTAAGCTGTACTGGTGATTGATAAGGGTATCATACTTGATTCTTCATAATAAATCGGTCAAGAACCTGACTTAAACCTGATATTAGTAAGCGGTGGATAAATGGTTCGGAGAAAATTAGAACAGCGTGAGTTGATGTCTGAAACTCTCTTGACACGGCAAGGTTGGGAATATCTTTGTGGAGAATTTGAATATATTTAAATATAACACGCACGTGTATATTTATGTGTGTATGCGTGTATTGCGGTGAAAATGCTCTAAAGGTATTCTCCTTATGTTTTTGTCTCAAGACAGTTTTAAACATCAACTCACCGGTTCCCATTCTCCTCCAACCCCGGCTTACTAATATTCAGTTTAAGGGCAAGTTCTACAAGTTTTAAAATAATTCATTATCAATTGTTGAAAATTCTCTCTCTCTCTCTCTCTCTCTCTCTCTCTCTCATATCTATCTCTCTCTCTCTCTCTCTCTCTATATATATATATATATATATATATATATATATATATATATATATGTGTGTGTGTGTGTGTGTGTGTGTGTGTGCGTGTGTGTACATATATTTGTATAGCACAGGCCAATTTATAAATGACTGCAGTATACACGACAAATTACTGTAATCATGAGCTACAGTATACACAACAGATTACTGTAATCATGAACTACGATATGCACAACAGATTACTGTAATCATGAGCTACAATATACACAACAGATTACTGTAATTATGAACTACAATATATATACCAATTGCTTCAATCACGAACTGCACCTCAAACATTCGCCTAAAATCTCTCCAGCCAGAACCGAACCTTCGTGCTTCGTCTTGCTAAAGAATCTAAACCAACAATCCAACAGCCTCTGTGGCTCCCGACACCTCGAACTCGTAAATCAAAACCCAAGGTGCCCTCCGACTGGGGTCGAAACGTCAAGACCCCTGATGAGAAGTTTGACGGCTTTTTTAAAAGTCTGGGTATTTTGTGCAGCTTCTGTTCTTGTAGAGCAACGGCCAGTCATTGAGGCCTTATTTACTGCCCCATAAATTTTACACAGATTAACAGCGATTGGGCCCCTCGTCTCGTTTAATGGCGCTAGCATTCAATCTGCGGAGGGATCGAACCTTACTCTCCCATATATACACTCCGCTTCATTTTATACTTTTAGGATACCGGGATGTTGCTTTTCTGACATGAAAACTCAATTGCTCGAGAATACTCGTAAAAAAATAAATCTTAAAACAAATCTTAAAGTAGTCAAGCAAGGACATTTACCGATAATATACAAGACAGCCTTTTGTTTGTAAGGACGTAATAAACTCTGCGCAAAGAAGCTATTCACATGGAAAAATAATACAACATAAAACAAGAAAGAACCCTATACAAACGACTAAAATCATCAGTAAAACAAAGTATGTCATTTAACAAACTCCAAGCTAAGAAAAAATCACATGAAAAAATAACATAAAACAAGTACGAACCCCATGCAGAACACAATAAAAACTGGTAAAACAAATTTCTTCATTAATTCTAAGCCACTCTCGTATGGAGAGATTACCTTAAAATTTAATGCATATGCAAAACAGGGCTATAAACTAAATATCTAATAATTCTATTCACACACGCGAAGAAACACATCCATATGAATGACGTGTGCATATGAGGAATTTGCGCTTTTATAAGACATTGCTAAGCGAAAAACAACGACACCTTTAAATAAGATTTCTGATTTACCAAGAAGAAACTAATATTGCATTAAGGAAGAAATAAATCTGGGTTACGAAAAACCATATTTATTCACAAAAATATTCCTATATTAGGTAACTGAAACTGGTACTTATTAACTCAAAGAAAATCCAAATACCATACAGGTGGGGAAGGTAACTCAGCAATATATGAAGCCTGTGCACATGAGTGTACATTACCTTCTTCCATTTATAGTAACCTGCAGTCCATCAGGAAGGGCAAATTACTCGCAATTGCTCTTTGGTGCATCACTATCTTGATCTCCCATGATGCAATGGGATACAACTTCTACTACTACAACTTCAGGAGCAACCAGCAAATCTAAAGTTTCATTATCGGAGTCTACAAACTTAGATGTCAACAGTGCAACCGATTTCTTAACGGTAGGATGCCAAGGCACGATAATCAAACCTTCATGCTCGTTGGTTGTAACTATACTATTACTACTACTAACACAACAACTAAAAACCAATATTGAAACAGTTTTTCCATCGTTTCACTTTTCAATTTTTTTTTTTATTTTAAACCCCGTCTCAGAAACAGTGAGATGAAGATATTAAGTTATGATCAAATAGAGAGAAAGAAAAGCAGACAAGAAAACCATTCTGAGATTAAAAGGAAAAAGTGAAGGAACAGGCATCAAATTACAGATGGCACTTTCCTGAAAAACAGACGCGGAGGAAATAAGTGTGTAGGCCCTGACTACAAGATTTCTAAGAAAGGAAGGTGGACAGAGAGACGTTGCACGGAATCTCTTTCATACAAATACAGATTTCAGCTGTGTAATATTCTTTTCTCCTTATTATACAAGAAAATTTTATTCAATTTTTTTTTTTTTTTTTTTTTTTTTTAGCTTTCGAAAACTCATTTATAGCGCAATTTTTCTTTTCAAATTTTTTTTAAAGATAGCCCTTAAATGTTATTCTTAGCACTGTGATATGAAAAATCCAACTTCCTTTTTACAGTGAACGATTTTAAAAATTATTCATTCACAATGTACTAATTATCGATTGGATTGGAATTTAAATTTCAGCCAAAGGCCAAGCGCTTGGACCTCTGAGATCATTCAGCGCTGACAATAATGCTAAAACAATTGTTAGGAGAAGGTAGAAAGTAAGATGGAAGACAGAGAATGTGAACTGGGGTATAGCAAAATGAATGAAAGGAGTTGCAGCTAGCGGCCGAAGGGACGCTAAAAAAAAAAAAAACTTCAGTAATGCCTACAGTGCACCGTGTGAGGTGCACTGACGGCCCTATCCCCCTACAACTCCCTAATTATGAAAAGATGCCCACATATCATTTAGAAAATGTTTATCTGAAGCTGAAACTTTTACCTTTCCCACGAAAATCATCTTGTATCCTTAAGAACGAGGTCAAAGGCATCAGTAGAACTGTATAGTGATTATGTTGCCATGGAAAAATAATCTTTCAATGTTCGTTGAAAAGCGGACAAAAAAAAAAAGAATAACAAAATAACAGAAAATGAGCTGACATGACATGCTTCACCACAGCTTTGGTAATGCTTAAAAATGACGATCATGATGAGTATAAAATCTAGAATGCTTCAGGATATGTGATATTTCTCGACAATTCTCAATATAACTTTTACCACGTTATTAATATCGAGAGTAAAAAGTCCAAACATCGAAGAGCTCTTCCCAGGTTGACTAAGTAACGTCAAATACTATAATTCTAAGGGAAAACAAGGGCAGTGCCTTCCATTACCTTCTCCAAACTCTAGCGAACAACGAGAACCCACGGTATCATTAATATTAATGACAAAAACTCTTCTCCCAAACAACAAACACAAAATACGAGGAATCTTGAACCGTTAACAAGGTCTGGTGAAAAAGCTGACACTCACGACAATTTATAAACCATTATTTATCCCTTCATGGGATAAACTTCTCTAGTGGAAGCATTGTTTACATTGTTACAGTGTAAAATATAACGAGAGTTTTAATATTGAAAATAAAAATCTAGCCCTGATTATCCTAGCCTGCTTTAAACCTATTGTGCCTTCAAACTGATTGAGAACATTTGGCATGGCACCGTCAGGCACCACCCTTGCCTGTCCAAATCGACAGGAAGGAATGCTTACACTTTTTAAGAGGCTTCCAAAGATTTATATAAAATAGGTTCCTTTGTGGTTGAATGGACAGATTGTCAATAGATATGCGTGACTGAAGTTCTTATGACCTCTATTCTTTTATGAATAATAGTCACACAAATTCACCGTTACACCCAGACCATCTTCTAATTTATCCAGGACCTAGTTAAACAGAATCCATGCATTATGACTGAATTTATTTAACAATTGTGTGAACAGAATTCTCAAAATTACACTTACGTAACAAAAATGAGATTTTCCTCTCTGTAAACTTAGCACCAAGATCTTTTCAAGAAGATGATCAGTACAGGCTATGTGGAAACGATAATCGAAATTACTTATTAAACATGCATTCCAGACATGATTCTCAAAATCCCACTTTGAAATAGAAATCTGAGATTTTCCACAAAAATGCTTAGTGTAATCTAAGATTGTGCAATCTAAATCCAACTATTCCTCACACATTGAATAAACAAAAGTGTGACGCACTGATACACGTTCCGATAATAATAATAATAATAATAATAATAATAATAATAATAATAATAATAATAATAATAATAATAATAATAATAACAGGGATAAGGTTTCTGTGATAAAAATATCTGTCTTCAATGCTGTTTAAAATTCTGCTGTTTGTCAAGTCACTAGCGCGTTTATTGGTACCCTGCATATCTACTGTAATTTCTTGGCATTCTAATGAGTAAACCCTTTAAAAATAAATTTCCTCCACTGTTGGCTAATTTTTTTATCTTGATAACTTTAAAAATTGTAAACATTTTAGAGGAAGAACTCTTGAGATAATAGCCATTAATGACCCCAATACAGAAAATCTTTTATAAGTTACTATGAGAATTAATGATCTGAGGCAAACCGCTTCTTCTCAAGAACCTCTCTTGGTATATTTACAATAGTCAACACGAATGCTTAAAAATGAAGAGCAGCTATAAACTTTCAGGGCGCTATAATATTAGTAAGCTTAATTTACTAATGATTAATTTTATCCTAAAATAATTTCGATTTAGTAATTGCGGATGATTTCACCAATAGGCAAAACATGATTCATTTATGACCGGGATGCCAGTTAAGAAGACTCTTAAACTAAACCAGCATTAAAACAACAAGGTCTGTTTCAAGCTCCAATCATGTGAGTTAAGGTAGCTTGAATGTCTCGCATCCAAACGAACACTCAGTCTCCCACTCAGTGATACAGGACAAAGAGAAAATACAAAAAGATTGGAAGAACTTGGCTAATAAAATGTCAAATGTCATTTGGGGGATCGGCCTATTACTCAGATTTCTACCAAAGCCAATTCAAACTCTTAAAGGAAGAGAACATATGTGGTGCAACCGCAATAGCTGTCTGCATGTGGTTTTTATCATAAAAGCTCTTCGGAAGAGCCATAAAATGTTCAGCATGAGAACATCAACTTTGAAACTACTGATATTGGTAGTTCATTTGAAATCTTTTACAAGCTATTTTACTTATTTTTCCATAACAAAAAAAGGTGTTTTTAAATTCGTGAAAGCTGAAAATACTGTCAAACATTATTGGCATGATTTTTTGCTTCAGTGTGAATAAATTTCTTGCTTCAAGATTTTCTACGTGTACCATTCATAATTAAGCTTTTTACATATAACCCTTTTAACTCCAACTATTTTATGTACTGTGTGACAACATTTCAGGACTTCAATGGAACGGGTTGGAACACAACTTTTCCCACTGTTCTTGGAATGGTCAAAAGCAATTAAAAGGAAGGCAAAATTTGTCTCGGAATGAAATAATCTAAATATCTCTTGATTTGCAAAGACCTGATACTCTGAACCTCTTATACACTTCCAATAATATAAGCTGAGAAAATTTTAAATAGGGCACTTCATCAGAATTAAAGCATTTTTTTTAAATCTTTCCCCAGCAATCTCAGTCCAAGTCTCAGTAAAAAGTATGCTGTGGTGACAAAACTGGCGTGAGGTCAGCAAACTGGTTAAAACAGATTTATTTTACAAGTTGCTGCTCACTGGAGAGTAGGAAAGGTGGAAGGGTCAAGAACTGGCATGAAAAAGAAACGCAAAACTAGTATAAATCAGCTCCTGGGTCACAGTTCTGTTATTGAATGTGGTAACCATAGAGGCACTAGACTCAAGTCGACTGTGATGAAAATATTCAGAATGATTATTCTAAACAATGTTGGAATAAAAAAACTGATAAAAGCTTGGGATGAACAAGATGTTTTTGGAAAAGGCAGGAGCTGTATACATCAAATGTTTATTCAGGAGCTGCATACATCAAATGTTTATTATGATACTTTGTGCATTTATATTATGGAAAGTCTTGTATCTATTATGGAAAGTCTTGTATCATTATGGCATTCTCATTAAATATGTAAAACCAAGAGAAAGCATCTGTGAACTAACAGATGCAAGGTTAATGTTGGAGACTTACCAAGTGAACATGGCGTTTAAAGTGGGGTGATACACGGGAATATTTTGTCACCTTTGCTATTTATCCTACTCAGAGAATTTTTGATGAAAAAGTGACTGGCGATGAAAGAGAAAGTTTGATTGATGTACCGACAGAATCTTAACACACTTGGAATACGCTGATGAAAAAAAAAAACTCAAGATTATAAGCTTGCTTAACAGAACGCATTTTATAATCAAAGAGAGGGACTTAAGGATAAATTTAAGAAAAACAGGAAAGAGGTCAGAATACGAGCAAAGGGATGAAATAATTTACTGAAGACAGAATTAATGAAGTCGAATCTTTCAAATACATAGGAACTACGATCTCCAAAACAGGTTTCTAGAGTTCGAATTTAATAACTAAAAAGGCAAATCAAAGAATGGGTAAGTTGAATACGATCTGAAAATCAAAGAGACAAACTGCAGTACAGAGGTAAGATTATACACAAGTCTTGTACGATCTGCATTGCTTTATGGACATGAATCATAGCATGTATATAAATGAATTATGAGAGAATGGATTATGAAATACAAGCCATACACCCAAGAACTAAGGCAATTTTACCATTCGGCACTCAAGACAATGAAGAGTAAACTGGAGTGGTTGGATAGCAAGCTCCAGAAAGTAAATGATGAAATGCAAGGATCTAAAGGTGAAACTGCGAGAAACCTCAGCTGGACAACAAGACGAAAGAGACGAAGCGGAACTGAAAGTATAATACCGTAGAATGTACATAAAAGTTTTATTAAAAGATTTTGTCGACATGTGAAAAAAGCTTTAGGAATGACATTAGGGGTCAAAACGCGGGAATGGATGAAAAATGACACCATGTGGGCAATTAAGGAAGTTTCAAGGATAGAAAAGATAAAGATCGCTCCTATGGACACCAGATGATGGGATGCTGGAGATGAGTGAAGATTTGTGGAAGTGAAAGCACAGGAGACATGCTTATTTAGTATTTCATTGAAGTCTTTCATGTCGCTCTGTCTTGGAGATAACAATGGTAATGTATATACATACATACACACATATATACATATATACATATATATATATATATATATATATATATATATATATATATATATATATATATATATAGAGAGAGAGAGAGAGAGAGAGAGAGAGAGAGAGAGAGAGAGAGAGAGAGAGAGAGTGTGTGTGTATGTGTGTGTGTGTAGGGATGTGGCGACCCTAAAGTCCACCTTTAGACGGTGCAATCGCTCAGGTCGGTGCCGTGGTTCAGCAGTGTTAGGATCAGTTAAGTTACTAGGTCCGTGGATAGCTCCTGGCCTACCACCCACCAGTCGACCTTTCTGTAAATGGACACTGTATATACAAAGTCAATTGAAGGGGCGTGAGCTTAGCAGCCTTACTCCTAGAAGTTTTCTGAGATATATCAGAAGGCTCTAAACTTCTGGTTCCATCCCCTCCTAAGAAGGGGGGAAAATATACACATTTATTGGTTCCATCCTCTCCTTAGAGGAAAAGAAAATATACATCTCTAGGGGAAGTTGGCCAAATGGGCGTATGGGGGAAGGCAGACTGATAAAAACAAGTTTAATCAACGTTATAAAAAAAACTAGCTCGCTTGCTGTAAGAACTTTCTAATTCTCAAACAGGAAATCTTAAGTCTGAAGGCACAAGGAAAACAAGCAAACTACAGTCCTCCTGATTATATTACATTCACCCAAAACAAAGTAATACATCCTATTCTCTTCTGCTCACAAAATAAAAACATTAACTTGTAATTTTTTGGGTAGTTAGTTTGATCTCTGCTGTGAAAATTTATTTAAACTCTGAAACCAAAAAATGTGTGATTTTATCAACGTTTGACACTGTCCCAGACATAGAAAAACCCAAAATTAACAAAAGCATCCAGAGAACGCAAACCTGCGCCAAGTTTGAGCAATTCACCCCCAAAAAATGCCTTCTTCCCAAAGTTACAATTCCACTTCCTCAAAAATCTTGTTACATGTTGACTGTCACGAGACCTTTAACACTTGGTCAGACT